>NC_136513.1:33900830-33905830 GCF_053919585.1 Euprymna scolopes
ATATGGTTAATATTGGCTCCGCCTCGAAGCTCATTTTTTTTTTACTTAAAAAATCGCCCTTTTTAATTTGTTTGGACGTATATAACATTTTTATTTATTTATTATTTTTAAAACAGTAATCTACGTACACGCGTGTTTCGAGGTCATTACCTCTCGTCAGCGTAGTTCAACTGTTTCTAGGGATCGAACCTCAGACCATGTTTACCATATATATATATAAAGCTGAACGTCTGTGTGTGTGTCTGATCACGAATAGGCTCCTATATGGTTGACTATTATAAAAAAACTGATAGAAAATGTATCGAGACACAGCAACGGGTATGTTTGATCTGGCATAATGATGATTCATTAAAATTTTGGGGTCTGCATACGCGCCTGGTCCACAAAGTGTGGAAATAAAAAGTTTAAACATTAAAAAAAAAACGTTTACAAATGTTTTTGATATAGATGTACAGAAGAATACTTTGATAAGTATGTTTTAACTTAAATAAGGATCGTTTAATAAAATTGTGGGGTCTGCGTTCGCGCCTGGTCTCCATAGAATGGAAATAGGCACAAACGTTAATAAAGACTTTTCATATCTATCTGCGTAAGTATACTTTGATAATTATGTTTCAGTTTGAAGAAATACGGTATAATAAAATTATGGGGTGTTCGTTCGCGCTTGACCTCCATAGAATGGAAATATGTCACAAAGTTTAACAAGGTTTTTTAATATAGATCACCAGAATTTGTGATAAGTGTTTCAGTGTGAACAGGTATGGTATAATAAATGATAGGGTTTATCTATTTTATTTTTACTTTCATCATATTTTGCTTTTGTTTTGATACCCCCAAATTCGAAGTTTTCTCTTTACAACCCTTCCTTTTCATAACCTATCATACTTTCATAAATCAGAGTCCATTTTCTGTAGGCTGTTATTGAACCCAGTCAACGACGGGTACTTTTGTTAACATATATATATATATATATTATAATATAAAGCTGAATGTGTGTGTGTGTGTGTGTGTGTGTGTGTGTGTGTGTGTGTGTGTGTGTGTGTGTGATCAGGAATAGGCTCCTATATGGTTGACTATTTTAAAAAACTGATTACATATAAAGATAAAAGATGTATCGAGACACAAGAATGGGTATATTTGATCTGGCAGAACGGTGGTTCATTAAAATTGTGGGGTCTGCGTTCGCACCTGGTCCACAAAGTGTGGAAATAAAAAGTTTAAAAATTAAAAAAAAACGTTTACAAGTGGTTTTGATATAGATGTACATAAGAATACTTTGATAAGTATGTTTTAACTTAAATAGGGATGGTATAATAAAATTGTGGGGTCTGCGTTCGCGCCTGGCCTCCATAGAATGGAAATAGGCACAAACTTTAATAAAGACTTTTCATATCTATCTGCGTAAGTATACTTTGATAATTATGTTTCAGTTTGAAGAAATATGGTAAAATAAAATTATGGGGTGTTCGTTCGCACCTGACCTCCATAGAATGGAAATATGTCACAAAGTTTAACAAGGTTTTTTAATATAGTTCCACAGAATTTGTGATAAGTGTTTCAGTGTGAACAGGTATGGTATAATAAATGATAGGGTTTATCTATTTTATGTTTACTTTCATCATATTTTGCTTTGGTTTTGATACCCCCAAATTAAACCCCAATTTACAACCCTCCCTTTTCATAGCCTATCATACTTTCATAAATAAGAGTCCATTTTCTGTAGGCTGTTTTTGAACCCAGTCAACGACGGGTACTTTTGCTAGTATGTATATATATATATATATATATATATATATATATATATATATATATATATATATTGTGTACAGAAAGTTGTTATTTGAGAAAGATCATTGGTACCGTCGGTTTCAAGCCCGATAATATGGCCCGTTTAAGGTATCCTTATCAAGCTCTCTTCAGCCAATATTCGTCCTGAAGAGAGCTTGATAAGGATACCTTAAACGTGGCTGAAGAGAGCTTGATAAGGATACCTTAAACGGGCCTTATTATCGGGCTTGAAACCGACGGTACCAATGATCTGTCTCAACTAACAACTTTCTGTACACGAAATATAAATACGCTCTTAAAATTTGGATTTTCCTTTTAATTGAGCACTCTGCTGGAATTCTTTTTCCAAAAGCAACTAATCATATATATATATATATATATATATATATATATATATATATATATATATATATATATATATATATATATATATATATATATACTCGGGGTTTTTTTTTTTTTTATATTCAAAAGTAATGGACTAATGAATTCAACGAGGTTGTTAGATAGTGCTCAATAAAAAGAGCTGATAATACTTGTTTATTGTTATATAAACATGCTCACATCCCGCTGCTACAAATAGCCACTTGTTTCAATCAAACAACAGATATCATCAGGCAGCGACTTGACTATTCAAAAATTCAATGAATAACCTACTTATTCATTGAACTTTTGAATAGTCAAGTCGCTGCCTGATGATATCTGTTGTTTGATTGAAACAAGTGGCTATTTGTAGCAGCGGGATGTGAGCATGTTTATATAACAATAAACAAGTATATATATATATATATATATATATATATATATATATATATATATATATATATATATATATATATATATATATTCTGCTTTAACACCTTCGAGGGTTGGGGTTATTTTTAGATCCAGTCACGGAGAAGACAAGAAAAGAAACTAGAACAAAACTAAACTGATTTGATTTTCGCTGGCAAACCATTATATACAGGTGTTTTCGAACATTCCAGTCTGTTTGGTGTATCGCAATGTAGTTTCTTTGTTGCATGTGTCGGGATGTGCAAATTGCAATAGTGTGTGCTTGCGCGTTTTGTTAAACGTGGGCGTTGAAACGGTGGTTGCTATGACAATGTCTCTGCCGAGGATTTGTTCCGGTCGTATGTATCGATCGCTACAAATATTATTACATGAGGAGTAATTTCGAGCATAAATATTACTTTATTTTATTTTACTCATCTAAACTCGAGAAATGCACGAGTAAAATGTATGAAACATCTCGTATCAACATTTGCCCCTCTCTTTATAGAGAAATTCACCAAAATTCAGGAAATTCAACAATTTTAATGAAAAGTTCAGTATTCAGTAATTAATGGTCACGGTTTATAAGGAACGCGTTATTATTTTTTTATACTTCCCTGGAAATCTTTCTTTTTTTTTTTTTTGTTATAAACAAAAAACATCTTTACTAAACTTATAAAAAAAAATCATAAATTTATTTTTGCTTTTTTATGACAATATAACATCGTAGATTGTACCACTTTTTGTAAAATCATTTAATTTGTTATGAACATTACGAAAAAAGCCCCTAAAAGCCGTGTTAAAAATATTGTTATAACTCGAAGAAAAATTAATTTTTCTATAATTATCGATATTATCATGGAATTAAGCATCGTTTATTCAATATTTTCACACACAAAAAAAATAATGGCAAAAACTATTTCATGCTATTAATAAGGTAACATTTTTCCCATGTAATATAAAAACATATTTTAATATTTTCCTTGCATGCATGAACGTGTAAACATCAGTGTAAGAAATACTTTCTTGCAATCTTGCAAAAATAAATGTAGATATTGAATATAAGGAACACAAAAAAAATAATAGGGAAAATTTAAGTAACATTTTATTTGTATTAGCAAATTGATTGTATATAGATGCGCAACGATAAACAGCAAAGGAGACATTTTTAGCTCTTAATATCGTTTTATTTATCTTTGTTTTTTATAACGTTTTTTTCTTCTATTTTCTCTCCTTTTTTCCTTTCGTATTTTTCTTTCTTTTTCTTTTTTTGTTATCTTATTATATAAATCTCAACCGTCTGTTTAAATGTATGTATGTATGTATGTATGTATGTATGTTTAAAACTTTTGACAGAGATAACGGATGTTCACGGGATTGGTATCATTTTAAAGTTTCATGTTTCGGATGGCAAATATCGAAAAATTGGCCAAAAACATTAATTTTTTCACCCTAAACTGGACAGTTTTCTACAAGGAGGGTACGATTTTTTTTCGTGCCATTTTTGCAAGTTATTGTATCGGTTGCATTGACTTCCTCTAATTTTAACGTTCCTGCCTTCCGGTCGCGTCATGGAGTAGCGGTAAGACGTTAGATTTTTTTTTTCACTTTCTTTTACGCCTTCGCATCACGAGTTCGAGCCTGCCTGCCTACTACCACTTTTTTTTTGCTCAATACACACCTCCAAACACCTGGGCAACGCCAGGCACCCAGGCTAGTTCTTTCTATACAATAAATAATCATATACGGTGCCGTTCAAAAAGTAAAGCCTCTTATTTATTAACTCAAAAACTTGTAGCGTTACGTAGACAGACGTGGTATTGTTTTTGTGCTCCAGAATTTATTTTTCTACATAGTCACCATTATTCTTAATGCACTGTTTTTATTACAAAATTTGAGTAGAACAAAAAATATATCAGGTAGTACTTTTGAAACGACCCTCGAATATTAACTTTCATCTTCGTATCATTGTTTCTCTAGGAAAGGACCCTTATCGATTCAAATATTACTGACTACGATGTACGGAATGAGCCGTAAATAACCGAAGTAGCTTGCAATTGGAAAGCCGCGAAAAATGTAAAAAAAATGCAGACAACACAAGCATACGAATTCAAAAGGGTTGAATTAGGGTTAAATCCGCCGTCATTTTAAGTTATGAATCAATTCTAAAATTTACGTTCCTATACTCGTAAAAATGAAATAAACGTATGTTTGTAATGTGGGGAGGGGTGTATAGTGTGTAATTGGTTTCATTTATAATAATACATTTCTTACGAATTTGAATTCTGTTTAATTATCGATAGATAATGATTTTAAATTTTTTCAATAAATAAATTGTTCATCAATAAAACTATCAAGAATATTATGATTTTATTGAATAGAAACACTCATACCAAGTGTAATATGAACCTTTTTTTTACTTCTTAAATGTATACATT
>NC_136513.1:33915830-33918330 GCF_053919585.1 Euprymna scolopes
GGACAACGCTGGGCTGAAATGCTAGTATATATATATATATATATATATATATATATATATATATATATATATATATATATATATATATATATATATATAAACAGTTCCTTTCCTTTTCTTTCCGTCTTCCAGGCGCCAACAGACAAGTGTTTGGAGGCTGCATGGGAGAGTCAGAAAACAAAAGAAAATATGTTTTTTTTTAAATATGGGATCGTCTCGTCCAACTTCAAGATCTTTCAGCTCGTCATCAAGAAAAAGAGGTAACAACAGCGAGGCGAACGAGTGACCTCAGACAGAGCTCGCGGAAGCCGCCACAACCTTACAGCAACAACAAAACATATAGAAAGGAAAGGAAATTGAAGATAAGGAAATGCGCGGAGACCTTTCACGTGACATGCCATCGCACGGAGTCACCTGGTAGGATTCAACAGTGGAAACTCAACGCAAAACCAAAGAGAAAGGCGTGTTGAGACACAGGAGCAGTCGATGGTGCCAGCGAAGGGCAGAGGGCGCGTTTCGGGGTTGACCTTCAGTGATAGCCGTGATAATCACTTGTTTGCTGACAAATGTCATTGTTTTTTGGGTTATTTTTTCAGAAAGTGACTGATTATAATACAATAATACAAGCCAATAATTTTAGGACATTGCAGCAAATTGCCTGCGAGATTATAGATACAATTAGGGTCTTAGCCTCCGCGTGAGTGATACCGATTTACTCTCGAAATATATATATATATATATATATATATGCCTGTGTGTACGTGTGTGTGTGCACGCGCGTGTCGGTGTACATATATACACACATATTCAAGGTGCGTTTATGCTTATACGCATATATATATATATATATATATATATATATATATATATATATATATATATATATATATAACTTACAGATTGTGAGAGAAAATATAATTATTATAGTTGTCTGGCTGTGGAAATAATTATATATATATAATTTTTCAGAATGTGAGAGATTATAGAATTATTTACACAGCCAAACAACGTCGAAGCCCACTGCGATATTGTTTGACTGTGGATATATATATATATATATATATATATATATATATATATATATATATATATATATGTATGTATTTAGGCACCGCCAAAACTGGGGGGGCAGGTCAGTACTTTTTGACGGCCCGTCTTTTTAAAAATCTACCAAAAATCAGGTAATTATCCGATCAATACGAAATTTTCAGCGATTATTAGGAGAAGAATGAACTTTATAACAGTGTACTTATTTTTCATAAACGATATTTATATATATATATTTTTTTGCTTACAAAACCCCCCCTTGTTTTGAAGTGGGAACAAATATGCTTAAAATAATCATCTGAAACTGAACAAAACATATTGTGTTGTTGTAAGGGACAGAATTATAGATTAAAAAAAAAAAAAAAAAAAAAAATTGTTTGCATACCTTATTTTGACGTCTGAATATCAGAACTTCGATTGTGTTTAATTATCCTGCTTTTGAGTTTTGAAGTGTGAAATTCGGTGAATATGTTAAGTAAAATAATTAATTTAAGTTAAGCAAAACAAAAAAAAATTTTTTTTTATATTTATACGAAAAAAGCCATTTTAAAATTTTTGATAAATAAATTAACAATTTTTTTTTAGCGAGCCGAATAATGCATGACCATTATTAAACAGAGCATGCTTTGAATAATCGATACAAAAAAAAAAATTCGATAAATATTGTGCCCTTTGTGTTAAAAATAGCATCATTTTTTTCGATCTCGTTTGAAAACGTTTGCCGCCTTTCGACTACGGTGGACCAAAAGCGCTGAAATAATTTTTTTTTATTCTGCTTTAAATTGCCCCCTCCCCCCATTTTGGGGAGCCTGGCCCCCACACACATACACATTAAAAACCAAACTCATACAAATGGTAACCCATCTGGTACTGGCCAGCCTCAGCTTAATAATACATTGAAATTTTCGTCACTGAAAAATAAGTTTTTTTGGCCTGTTTAGTCTTCCATGGTTTTCGTCTCATCGAAAGAAAACGTAAACAAAGTCGATCTGAACTCTTCGGCGACGCGAAATATCTGGTTACATATATGAATAAGTGGAATTATTTGAAATTCAGGTACTTATATTATAATATTTTTGCATATTCTCTTAGAAAATCATCCTAAATCTTAGTTAGACAATAAATGAATAAATAAATTATTTCAAAAACCCTTTTTTTTAAATATTTAAGTACGTTTTTTGTGCAAGACAAAAAATAACAATTGTTAACTTTTTGGGAAAATTTAACATTTAAAATTGAATTAAAAATAGTAGAAAAAGTTTTACATTATTCTGTTTTCTATATGATAAAATTCAGGGTTTTATCTTTCTGGAAAAAAAAAAGTTACTCAGAAATAATGGATTTTAATAAATGTAATTTAGTTTTAAAAAACAACAACAACTTGATTTTGCGGCCATTTTTGGCGGTGCCTAATGTATATATATATATATATATATATATATATATATATATA
>NC_136513.1:33923330-33990830 GCF_053919585.1 Euprymna scolopes
GCGACCGAAAAATACTATTGCGAATAACTTACAAATTTCATCCAGTCATGTCTGATGGAACAAAAGCATGCTACCTCCGTGGAGTAAATCAAGGGTCCCGCTCGAAATTCCGTACAAATAAAAAAAAACTGATATATTAACTTGATATTTTGACGTGATGGCACTTATATGGACTAGCCTTATTAGCAATCTTACTTCTTAGTTATCTGATTGTCATATTAATAGTGCATTTCTAGGCTATATAAATTTAAGAATTCTATTGTTATCAGTGCCTGTCTATTATTAGTTGGTTGGTTGTTTTTTGTTTTACAGCATATCAACCCTTTTCAGGTTATTTAATGCTCAATCCAGTGATTTTGAAGAACAATTTTTTAATAGAGTATATTTGGTTGTTTTTTTTTAGTCAGTTTTTATTTAACCCATAGATGGGACCCTAACAGGTACTACCAGTCCGGGTCAGAGTAGAGCTGGGAGCAATGGTAATTAAAGGGTGGCTCCACACTCCCCAACGCCCGCAAGTTGAGGTCTCACCATCGGATACAGTTTAAGGTCATACCCAGGACCTTAATTACTATTAAAATTGTTTTATCCAACGTTATATGTTTGGTATTTCTCATTATTTCCCCGGTTTTAGTTTGTTGATATTTCAAGAGTAGATTTCCTCATAAGTTATATTTGATATTAAGTTATTCCTTAATCTCCTTTTTTATCCCTTCCCTTAACTATATTGATTTACATATTTGTTTATATATCTGCTGTTTGTTTGTTTTATTTTTTTGTTTTGTTTCTAGTCTGGTCTAATACGAGATAACAGTAATTTATTCTTATGCAGGCATGCTTGTACTATATCCAGGTGTATATTTAATAAATCTTCCTTGGATGTTAATATGTGATCGGATTCAAGGATACAATATCATATTATTTTCTATCCAGCTATAACTTGATAAACATTACTCTTGAAATATTTAGAAGAAATTGATAAAAGTATATATATATATATATATATATATATATATATATATATATATATATATATATATATATACTAGCAAAATACCCGTCGTTGACTGGGTTCAAAAACAGCCTACAAAAAATGGACTCTGATTTATGAAAGTATGATAGGTTATGAAAAGGAAGGGCTGTAAAGAGATTGCTTCGAATTTGGGGGTATCAAAACCAAAGCAAAATATGATGAAAGTAAAAATAAAATAGATAAACCCCATAATTTATTATAACATACCTGTTCACACTGAAACACTTATCACGATACTTTGTGGATCTATATTAAAAAAAACCTTGTTAAACTTTGTGACATGTTTCTATTCTATGGAGGTCAGGCGCGAATGAACACTCCATAATTTTATTATACCATATTTCTTCAAATTGAAACATAATTATCAAAGTATACTTATGCAGATAGATATGAAAACTCTTTATTAAAGTTTTTGCCTATTTCCATTCTATGGAGGCCAGGTGCGAACGCAGACCCCACAATTTTATTATACCATCCCTATTTAAGTTAAAATATACTTATCAAAGTATTATTATGTACATCTATATCAAAAACACTTGTAAACGTTTTTTTTTTGTTTTAAATTTTTTATTTCCATACGTTGACCAGGCGCGAACGCAGACCCAACAATTTTAATGAGCCATCGTTCTGCCATTCCTGTGTCTCTATCATTATATGTAATCAGTTTTTTAAAATAGTCAACCATATAGGAGCCTATTCGTGACCAGACACACAACCACACACACACACACACATTCAGGTTTATATATATATATATATATATATATATATATATATATATATATATATATATATATTGTGCTTCCTCTTTTCAAATGAAATATGGTTTTAACTCTTTTTCAAAGTGTTTTTCAACATGTTTTATTAACTACTTGACATCAAGGAATAGATTGATAGCAACAAATAGTGTATTTGTTGCTATCAATCTATTATATATATATATATATGTATATATATATACATTGTTTTAACAAAATCAAGGCATCAAGGAATAAATACACTATTTGTTGCTATCAATCTATGCCTTTATGTCTTGATTGATACTCAATTATGAAATATGGTAATTTTGTAGATTACAATTTAAGTCATCTCATTTTGACTTAAAACTTATTGGTATATGAACGATTACCGAATTTTCAATTATATAAACCCAATAAAATTCGGAATACTATAAAAAAAGACTGCATATATATATATATATATATATATATATATATATATATATATATATATATATATATATATATATATGTAGCCTTTTTTATAGTATTCCGAATTTTATTTTTTCTCTGTGGCATATTACATTAAAGAAAATAGACGTTTTTGTCTATTAGTTATATTTTTGATCCTTTCTAACTTCAGGATGTTATTAATTTCAACCAATGAAAAACAGAATAAATAATTAACATATTTTAACCAATGGAAAAAAGGATTAATAATCAACCAATTTTAACCAATGGAAAAATGATTAATAATCAACCAATTTTAACAAATGGAAAAATGATTAATAATCAACCAATTTTAACCATTGGAAAAAAAATGATTAATAGTTAACCAATTTTAACCAATGGAAAAATGATTAATAGTTAACCAATTTTAACCAATGGAAAAATGATTAATAATCAACCAATTTTAACCAATGGAAAAATGATTAATAATCAACCAATTTTAACCAATGGAAAAATGATTAATAATCAACCAATTTTAACAAATGGAAAAATGATTAATAATCAACCAATTTTAACCAATGGAAAAATGATTAATAATCAACCAATTTTAACAAATGGAAAAATGATTAATAATCAACCAATTTTAACCAATGGAAAAAAAATGATTAATAGTTAACCAATTTTAACCAATGGAAAAACGGATTAATAATTAACCAATTTTAACCAATTAAAAAAAGGATTAAAAATTAAACAATTTTAACCAATGGAAAAAAGGAACTAATTTTAACCAATTGAAAAACGATTAATAATTAACCAATGGAAAAAAAAGATACATAAAAAAATCAACCAATGAAAAAAAAACAACATTATAAATTGTTAAAAACTAGTAAGATTAATTTATCTCTGACGATTAATCCTGAAAGATTGGAAAGTACTCGGACTTATGATAAATCTGGTGATTATATCAGGCAGTTAGCGCCAGAAGTGAAGACTTTTATTCAGAAGTTGGAAAGGATCGGAAATAGAATTAATAGACAAAGTAACGTTTATTTTATTTAATGAAATATGCCATATATTTAATGAAATATGCCATATATATATATATATATATATATATATATATATATATATATATATATATATATATATATGGATTCTCCCGACGATTTCGACGTATGAGGTTCACACAACAATTAAGTTATCCAAAATCCACACAGATGAATTGTGTATAGTGGTGAAAGCTTATACACACTTTGGAACAACAGCTAATCTCAGTCGGTGCAAGTCAATGCCACGGATAGAGCACACATAATCTTAGTTTTATGCCAGAGTTAATTATTTCTCCCATGATAGGCATATCCTCGTAGATGCATATTTTAACCAAGATAAAGGGTGCATCTGTGACAGCAGTTTTTAAACAAGTTAAAGACGCCCCTAGATACAAACCATGGAAATTTCTACGACCCAGCGCAGTACATTCAACGCCTAGCATTCACAAATGGTAACCGGTCTGGTTCTAGCCAGGCTCATCACGTTCTAAAATTTATACTACATTACTGGCCAAATAAATGGTCTTAAAGATCCATATAGAGACAACTCATCAGAGACAAAACTATAATCCCAGGAAAATTGTTGGAAAGATATATATATATATATATATATATATATATATATATATATATATATATATTAATACCTTTAATAATAATAATAATAATAATAATAATAATAATAATAATAATAATAATAATAATAATCACTTGACGGATGATAACATAATTAAATCTTTCTTAAATAAGAGAAGAATTCAGCTTGTCCTCAATGGTCGTACATTTAAACAATATGATATAAATGCGGTGTACCTCAGGAGTCGATCCTTGGACCTTTATTATTCCTCATATTCATAAATATAATAAAATTGTCTCTGAGATGGATATATTGTCTGATGACAACTGACACGAAGGGAAAGCAAATGAACACATATCTAAGGAAATGGCAGGAATACTAGAGGAAGACCTCCAATTTGTAGTTGAATGCGGATAAAAATGGATAATCACATTCAATACTACCAAGACCAAGTTTGTTTCCTTCAATAATTACAAGAAACCTTTTCAACCACCAATAGCTACGGCTAAAGATACATTACCTGAAAGTACTTCCTTCAAACTCCTCGGTTTAACATTCACAGGGAACACGAGTTAGAACAGATACATCGAGAGCATTTCCAAGGCTGCTGCGAAGAAGCTGGGCTCTCTCTGCTGTGCTAGAAAGTTACTTATACCTGAAACCTCTACAAGGCCAGCTTTCGGACATGTATGGTGTATTGGTGTTACATATGGGTTGGTGCATCTGCTTCTAGTCTGTCACTCCTAGACAGGGTTCAAAAGAGAGTCGTCGACCTGATAAGTCCTGAACTGTCATCTAAGCTTCAGCCTCTGTCCCATCGACGAAATATTGCATTCCTCTGCCTGTTTTATAAGTAATTTAATGGTGACTGCTCCGACGAACTACAAGCCCTTGTACCCCTCGACATAAATACTCCCGTCAAACCCGAGAAGCAGCAAAGTCCCACTCTACACTACTGTACACTAGATGTAAGAAAACTTTCTACTCTAATAGTTTCTTCCTCAGAGCTGCTAAATTTTGGAATTCCCTTCCGGGTTCCTGTTACCCCAACTGTACTGGCATGCATAAGTTCAAATGTAATGTGAACAGACATCTTGCTGCTTAAACCCCTACATAGTATCCCTGCAAATTATGTCCCTGATAGTAACCGCTACAACAAAGTGGCAATATGCCTTGTTTGGGGTGAAAATGTAATAAAAAACAAACATATAGATAGATAGATAGATAGATAGATAGATAGATAGATAGATCGATAGATAGATAGATAGATAGATAGATAGATAGATAGATAGATAGATAGATATCTGTGTGTGATATGATTTGATGCCTATTAGGACACCTGATTCACGAGTAAAGGGTTGCAGGATAAGTATTGCTGACTAAGAGGGGGATATCTGCTCCGACTCACTTTATGCATTAGTAAGCTAAACACTAACTGTTGTCGGATTAAATATAAAAATCGACAAAATTGAATAAAATGCTTGTTTTCTAAAATTTGGCCTACGTCATTGAGCAAACAGATATTGTGTTATAGCTTTGTCATTAGAGGGGAATTCGCGTGTTTACATTGCATACTAGCAGCGGGACCCGACGTTGCCCGGGATTGAATGAGGGTTAACGAATATAACACAGTTCCAAGGCTGTTATTATCATCGAAATCGGAAAATATTGCTCATTTTCCAATCAAATCGATTGATTGCCGACTCTGATCGGGGACTCAGCACGATGCGCGGGAAGGAAGCTTCAGACCCCCCCCCCCGCATTGACTTAGTGCACGATACATTGAAGTCAATATTTTACTGTAGTGCATCTACTATTGATTTTATGAAAATATTTTATATAATGGCTTTTGAACGCACCCCTTCCTTATCAATAATTTACTGTTGATTTTATACACTGGGCCATTTTGCTTGTGCAGTGATAAAATTTATCAAATGCATGTGTGATGTAGGCTGTATAAGGGTGTTAACTTTGGTCAAAATCGAACTGTTCTTTTCTTAATCGGATTTTATCGACTATCGATTTTCGATACAAAACTTATCTAATTACACTCCCAGACATATAAAGTACATTTGTGTGAAATTTCAAAATAATAGACCCAGTGTGACGTGGCCATTGTACTTTAACCGTGTCGTTACATTTCAACCACTCGGACCCACACGTTGTCTGGCACCGTCGCAAAGGAAAAAACAAAAAAGAAACAAATAAAAATCCGACTCGGCATTACTATGAAATGCATTTATTCGTGGCCCTTCCAACATAAGGTATTTCATTATCTTTCAAAAGTCTTTTCACGCACACATGTGTTTTATAATGCTCTGCCATATAACGTGTGCTATTTATTTTTAAGTCTTTCTTTTCCCGCCATCTCTCGCCGACATTAGACAGCGTTTTCCCCCTCTCGACTTTACACATCCATCTTCCCCGGCACGCACACTGCTTCTTTTCACACACACACCCTCCTCCACCACGTGATGTTCTTTGTCTTTTTTTCTCCTTCTTCTACCCGTGACGTCAGAGCGTGCACACTTGCTTAATTTGCATATCGCTAAAACAGCTGCTGTTGTTGCTGCTAATATTTTCGTTAGTCTGCTATCCTACTGCTGCTACGGTCCTGGATATGACCTTAAACTATATCCAGTGGTGAGGCCCCAGCTTGCGGGCTTTGGGGAGTGTGGAGCCACCCTTTAATTACCATTGCTCCCAGGTTCACTCTGACCCGGAGTAGTAGTACCTGTTAGGGTTCCAACTATGGGTTAAATAGAAACCGACTTGAAAACAACAAATATATTCTACTAAAAAAATTTTCTTTGGATTCGGCATTAAATAACCCGAAAAGGGTTGATATGCCGTAAAACAAAAACAACCAACCAACCTACTGCTGCTGCTGATCCCGTTCGTCGACGCTCAGTTACAATAGAAGAACACCTCTTTGTTATACCAGCTGTGTAGGGGTCCATAGGGAACGAACTCATATGCGCACAGACACAGGCACACACACATACACACAAAGTGTTTTATATATAAGTAAAGATAGATAAGATTGGTGTATCTATATGCCTATCCCCTTCTTTTTTTTCTCATACTTCTTTATTGTAATAACTCCTTTTATAATTAATATCATTTTACCAACTCCCGGTGCTCATCATTCTTTCTTCTACTTTGACCCCTCTTTTCGCTCTTCTAACTTTCCTTAACTCTTAATATATATATATATATATATATATATATATATATATATATATATATATATATATATATATATACATTCTTTACTTACGTATTATCTTTCCCGCTCCTCTTCATTCCCAGGTCTCTCGCATCTTCATCTTACCTGAACGTAACGTCAGGCCGAATTCGCGTAATTGTTTCCAGCAAGCTTTCAGCGCATTATTGTATTACGTGGCTCTTTCTTCGGGAAACTTGCGAAGACCAATTCTCCAGGGAAGATTTGGTTTCTAGTTTAGTTCACTCCCCGTGATTTCAGGTTTTCTCAGATAAAGTTCATGTGACACCAAAACACTGTGAGATATATATATATATATATATATATATATATATATATATATATATATATATATATATAGTCATCCACATACAGTACTGTTTCGCTGTTTCACAGCTCATCAGTGCGGCTAGACAGGCAACTGCCTCAAACCAGAATCGAAACCTGACAGCCCAAATGACAGTTAAGGCTTCTTACCATTACGCTATACGGCTGCTGCTGTGTGGGTAATGACTTTAACGATCTTTAGTTTTGACATCGTCCAAATGCCTCCGCTCGATTTGTTTACACAAAGAGCGTCACTTTATACGCTAATGGCAGTTTGTATATCACATCTCGAAATGCTCAACCCAAGATAGGGAGCATTATAGTCATCCACATACAGTACTGTTTCGCTGTTTCATATATATATATATATATATATATATATATATATATATATATATATATATATATTTATATATATATATATATATTTATATATATATATATATATATTTATTTATATATATATATATATATATATATATATATATACATATAAGAAAATAAAAATTACAATAAGTTTACCAAGGTAATCAAAATGGTAAACTTAAAATATATTATAAATATTAAAGAGTTAATATTTACAAGTAAAGTAATCTCAACCAGATGTAAAAGCTCAATAAAACCGAAAAGGAAATAAAGCTTATAATATGAACAAATGATTAATAAAACATGTTAAAAAAAACATCTTGAAAAAGAGTTAAAAACATATTTTATTTTAAAAAAGGAAGCATAAGATAAGTGGATAGTCCTTAATCCGCGGAGTTTCGAAGATGTGAAATCTTTTCATCATTTTTTATTTTACCTCCTATTCCCCTTACCTCACCCTTTTTTTAACCAAGTAAGATCTGTGATTCACTTGTGGTTTCATTAAATACTTTTACCTGCAAAATCCGATGCCGCATTTTGCTAATTTCTGCCCTCTGATAAGAAGGAGAGTATTTCTTCGAAACTCCGCGGATTAAGGACTATCCACTTATCTTGTGCTTTCTTTTTTAAAATTAAATATGTTTTTAACTTTTTTTTAAGATGTTTTTTAACATGGTTTATTAATCATTTGTTCATATATATATATATATATATATATATATATATATATATATTATAAAAGTTTAGGTATTTAAATTTTATGATTTGAATCTTCAAATATAGAATTATTTTATTGTTTTAAAACAAAGAGCACAATTTAATAAATCTATTTCCTTAACCCATGAGTTTTCGAAACTTATTCATCTCCTCAAAGGAAAAATATGAGCAAATATTTTTATTGGTTTTTACTTTATTTGCTAAAAGCAATAAACATGGAAAGATAAAGTGTTTTTTAAACATTTAAGATGCATACAATAAAGGAAACTGGCATTGAGGTAGAAAAAAAGGATATTGTACTTCAAATCCAAAATCAATGCTAAATCTTGAAATGGAAAAGCCTAGTAGTAAGAAGGTAAAGAGATCTAACGTGCCTTGTAACCCTTCCAAGGTACTAGGTAACAATCACATACAACCATATTTCCTTCGTTTCACCGCTGGTTAAATAAGAGATCCGGCAAATATTTGTTTATATATATCCGGTAAAGATTTGCATCCCAGTAGATATATTTGTATTTTTATCTCAGTTATGTAGCGTCCATCAGCTCTCAGTTGAAGTCTCAATATTCTCATCGCATTTACAATTAAATTAATAATCTTGTCTGGTATTTTGTACATTCTTGTGCATTCAATTATTTTAGCATACTGTCGTACTTATTTTTGTAGACTATCACTGCCATGGATATATTATACTATTATAATTACGTAAAATATTCGAGTAGTTTCATTTTTAAATAAGAAATAAGGTACTTGTATGGTAATCAACTCAGGAAATAATGTACTTGTATAGTATAATACCCATATAACAAAAAAAAAACAGAACATCTTACCTGTGACGTCAATAAAAAAATTTAAAATCATCGAGTAATTATGACTTTTCATTGTTTTCTCATATAGGTAGAATACTGTACAAGTAATTTATTTATTTGGTAGAATACTGTACAAGTAATTTATTTATTTGGTAGAATACTGTACAAGTAATTCATTTATTTGGTAGAATATTGTACAAGTACCTTATTTCACTTCATATTATCGTGAAAGCGGGTAAAGAGAATGGGGAGTATAAGAAGTTAGTCACGGAAATGGCTGACGCAGTTTACGGTCTAAACATCACTTTATTTCATATATATATTTTAAAAGGAGGGCTTAAAGAAGTCAGTCCCGGAAATAGCTGAAGCAATTTACGATCTAAAAATAAGTTTATTTCATCCAACAAATTCAGACAGTGGTTGGTTTTGTTTTACGGCATATCAACCCTTTTCGGGTTATTTAATGCCGAATCCAAAGATTTTGAAGAAAAAAATTTTAATAGAATATATTTGTTGTTTTCAAGTCGGTTTCTATTTAACCCATAGTTGGAACCCTAACAGGTACTACCATTCTGGATCAGAGTGGACCTGGGAGCAATGGTAATTAAAGGGTGGCTCCACACTCCCCAAAGCCCACAAGTTGGCGCCCCACCACTGGATATAGTTTAAGGTCATATCCAGGACCCCCATTGAGGGACTTTTACCCTCTGCAGGGGGGGGCAGTAGGTGTATTCTAATGTCCCACTGACAGGGCCAATTTCATAATGAATTGAGAATATTTATCTTATAAAATATATATACTTACAAGTGTTGCCATATAATCTGCCAACATCCTAAACTTTTTTTTTTAACCAAATCCCAATCAATCCTTACTGGTTCCATTTTTTTACAGTTATGAAAAAAATTGCAAAGGTTGACATGTGATCTGTTTCTATCAAATCTTATTACTTACATGCTAAATTATCAGGTTATACAGCCTAATATCAGTGCATTTAAGAGGTGTTATCGCCGCACAAGAAAAAGGTCCGGCGTATATAATCAACAGTAGGTTTTTTATTAAGATAAGGATGCGTATGCGTTCAAAATGAATGTCTCTGTTTAGAGCACAAGTGAACCATGATACTTGACTTTTGCAATTTAAACTTTAATTCAAATCATTATATATAAAATAATTGCATAAAATCAACAATCTCTATAGTGCTTTGTAGACTATAATGTATTGTGGACTAAGTTACTGCGGGGGAGGGGCATGTGAAGTTTCCTTTCGGTGCACCGCGGTGGGTCTCCGACTAGAGCAGACACTCATGCTTTTGACTAGAGCAGGCAATAAATATTTTGCTGAGTTCGACGACAATAAAAGCATGGGGGGGAGGAACATTTGCTGATCCTCATTCGATCCCGGACAACGTCGTGTCTCCCTGCTAGTTATTATTTGTAATCACATATTGTACTTGTACTTGAAAAAGAAGCAGAAGTCCTGTGGTATACATTTTGTGTTTAGTGTGTTGGATGGCAAGTATAATAGACTTTTGCCTAATAGTTTTTAACTGTAGGTTTGCATCATTGTTAGTAGTAGTAGTAGTAGTAGTAGTAGTAGCAGCAGCAGCAGCAGCAGCAGCAGCAGAATTAGTAGTAGGAGTCAAGAGTAAGTGTTATTGTAGTGACTAATATCTATCAATCTATAACTGCGCATCGAACGTATACCATAATACTGAGTTCGCGGCACCTTATCATAAAAAAGGACCATACAAAATTCTGTCCCACTAGTTTCCAAGAAAAAGTGGAATGGACAGACGGGTAGATAAACAGGCAGATAAACAGTCTAAGAGAAGCATAATATAGATATAGATTTGGTACGATTTCGTTTAAGATTTGTTTTCCCGCATTGGTCAGAAAGAGCCTTCGCGTCTATTTTTGTGCAATCGTGTCGAGTAGTTTTGAAGCCTATTGATTTAGTAGTAGTAATTGTAGTAATAGTAGTAGTAATAATAGTTTTATCTCGTATCAACCATTTTACATCACAAGGGTGCTTATGCGAAATTTGGTAAAATGTCGATTAGTTTTAGAGCCTATAAATTACCAACATTAAATAAGCATCGAGTAGGATATACGCGCATCAGTATTGCCAGTGCAAAGGTGTTTGCCCTTGTTTTGACGTCTGCGCTTCACTGCTACAATAGAAAAAAATGATTATTAATGAAACGTTTTAAAAAAGAGAAGACTAATATTGGCGACTTCTGCTTTGTTTACATCGAACTTAATAATTCAATCAATCATACAACGATTGGCTTACATTAAAAGAAAAGTGAGCGTGAAAAGGGCAGTCAGTTATGAGAGGTAGGGTAACGTCAGTTAAATGCCAATCAAAACCGCAGCGCCATCTACGGGCATAATGCCGGCGCCATGTATTTCTGAGAGGCCTATTCTTTTCGGTGACTGGGACAACAATGATGGCCGCCCTATCAAGGAAGTAATGGCGCCCCTGTGTCGAGAATGGCGCGAACTGGACAGAATCATTCGTAAATGAGTAAATGCGCAATCAGTGTGGTTTTGTATTCTAATTTAAAGCCTGTGTATATAGTATTGATAATATTGTACTATTGTCATAAGTCGTGTATTTAGTTAAGGCTTGTGGAAATATTTCATTTCATGCACTCATATATGTGCATCAATATATATATATATATATATATATATATATATACATATATATGTATATATATATATATATATATACTAGCTGGCCGCCCAGCGTTGCCCAGTTGTAAGATACGCTTAAATATATTTTAATGCATGCAGATCACGTATTTATTATTTTAGAGACAATTTTCTATCGATTAAACCCAATACAGATCAAAACTAAAGAAATAATATATTTGAACCCATAACATGCAAATCTCCACCCTCATTCCTTAGTCTCTGGGCGACGCCAATATATATACATGTGTGGGAGGGTATGTGTGTGTGTGCGTGTGTGTACACGACTCTTAAAGTTAAATCATCTTTAAAACCCAATATTTCATAAGATACCGAGTGTTGCAATCTCTAACGTAGGCTAAACAAATCTCTAACGTAGGCTAAACAAATCTCTAACCTAGGCTAAACAAATTTCTAACCTAGGCTAAACAAATCTCTAACCTAGGCTAAACAAATCTCTAACCTAGGCTAAACAAATCTCTAACGTAGGCTAAACAAATCTCTAACCTAGGCTAAACAAATCTCTAACCTAGGCTAAACAAATTTCTAACCTAGGCTAAACAAATCTCTAACCTAGGCTAAAAAAAAAACATTGTTTCGTGATTTAGCAGTTGTCTTTTACAACCGATATATGATAAATGTATTAAAATTTGCTTCAGTTTCGTATCTCGTCTTGTCTGACGGTCGCCTTATAAGCTTAAATATACGGACAAAATGGCTGCTTCTTAAAAGAGGCCTATCATAATTATCTTTTGTAGTTTACGTATAATTTTTTTGTGTTTGAAAGATAACAGACCAAATTTAACCTCTAAAAAGGAGGAAAATGTACATGTTCCGCAACCGATATATGAAAATTTTATTAAAATTTGCTCCTTTTTTGTACCTCGTCTTATCTGATGGTCGCACTATACTCCAAAATCTACGGTATATATATATATATATATATATATATATATATATATATATATATATATATATATATATACTAGTGGCAGAAGTAGCATGAAAATGTGTAGATGGTAATAAGCGTTCATATTTCATCTACACAGCAATTTATCAGCCACACTTACTATATATTCATATTTTAGATGAAACCGTCTTAAGCACTGGTACTGCAATTAGCGCCGTGCCAAGCTCTTTGTAAATAAATAAATAGAACATTGTCTCGTAGTTGACAATGTTTATACAAAAGTATTAAGATAATACTCTCGAACAGTTTCCGCCCTGTTGTATAGTGATAAAAATCGCGGACTGTCGGTGAGATAATCGTAGGTTCGATCCCTGCTAGGTCAGGTGTTATAGGCGCACCGAAGACCTATGATACAGCGATCTGAGTTATATGTAATTTTTTTTTCATAAATTTTAAAATTTTTATTAAAATTAATGTTAGTTTACTGTTAGAATTCAAAATATAAATACGTTTTTTTATATGAGATGGATGACTTTTTTTAAAAAAACGACAGTCGTAAAAATTCAAAAACTAAGTAGTAATTTTGACGTAGAAAAGATATTTTTGTTCTTATTAACATGTTTATGACATGGAATTAAAGGTTGTTTTTTTTTAATCTGATTATTGAAATAATTTTATGTGGTGTAAAATAGCTAAGCTTGATCTGATTATATTAGTTCACTGATTAAAGAAGATAAATTGTAGAAACAATTACGTTGTTTAGTTTTGTCCGAGTTTATAATCAGTACTCATTCAAGAGGTCTCCGTCGATATTTACTCGAATTAAAACTTAACGAGTCTAGTTTGTTGGAAGTTAAAAGAATGATCATGTTCTAATGCATGAGAGAATAGTGCTTTCACGAAATTATTTTTTATATCGATTTAATGTTCAGTAAGTGTTTTCTTTCGTTCTCGTTTCAAAGCTATCAATCAACCGAGCTATAACGTTCAGTGTTACAGTCGTTTTATTTGTCTGTTCGCAAACTTCTACCGAGATAAATCCGAATAAGCATGACGTACACCAGTGTAATATTACCTTGATTATTCTAAGATTGCAATTATCACAGTAGTAGTACTATTATTACTATTACAACTTTTATTAATAGTTCTCACACAGGTCATTATCTCCTTGGTCATACGCGCGACAAGCGATGTGGTATGGTTTGGTTTTAGGTTGTCGATTCAAAAGTTATAAAGTAGGTATACAAAGTAGAAGATAAGCAAAGTAGAAACTCCAAGGGTCTTTATTTGCTCACAATTCCTGATACTCAGGAGGGTTACTATTGCTGTTTAACTAGTTGGACCGAGATTCAACCAATCTTCAGGTCCACGGAGCCGTTCACACAATTGCGCTGTAGTCGCCTCTGTAAGAATCATCCACTCTCTTGCTGCCAGCAGTTTCACCGTTGCCCTGGTACTGGGAGCGTCTAGGGTAATATCCTTGCTCAAGGGAACCTCAGAGTGCAGTTTAACGTCATACCAAGAACCCATATTGTAATGGCAAAGACAGCAATGATTTCGCTAACCAATATCTTGAAAGACATATCCACTCCACAAAGAAACGAATCCTGCAAGCTTTGGTATTCTCAATAGCAACATACAGAACAGAATGTTGGGTCTTGAAGAAAGTCGACAAGAGGAAAATTGCTGCTTTTGAATTTTGTTGCTTCTGTAGACTTCTTTGTGTAAGCTGGGTGGAGAAACGTACAGACGAATGAGTTCTGGAGAAAATGTGACCATGACGATAACTTCTGGACAACACCAATTACAGGAAAATACGATTTTTGGAAAATGTGGCCAGAACAGGCGGCCTAACAAAAAAATCTGTTCTTTTGTACGACCCCTGGCAAAAAAGGCGTGAGAGACCAAAAACAAGAATATTAGACAATGTTAAGAACGTCGCAGACATTAGCATGGCTGAGTTGCTCCAAATGACAGATAACCGGTGTCAATGGCGACGATTCGTTAAGAGTGTCACGGCTGGTCAATAATGACCATTCCGTCAATAATGACCATTCCGTCAAAGAGAAAAGGCGGTCACCACCATACATTGCTCACTGACAACACAACCGGAGGTGTTCTCTGAAGTCTTGATGATAATGTCTTTCTATGTTTCTAGTATTCTCCATTTCTTTCGATAACATTTGCAAATAAATTTGCATTATCGCAACAGTTGCTTATCATTGACTTCTCGGTTCGCAATGACCATCGGTCTTCATTGGAATTTGGGTGCCAGTAAGCTCCCCAAGATCCCAGTCCTCTTCACACACATCCAATGGAGGTCTGGTTCTTCGACCATTTGGTACTGTTCCAGTCGATGCTAAGTCTACCGTTTTATTGTGGGGAGGGGGTAGCTAATTTACAATTTTTCAGTTTCAGTTTCCTCGGTTGTATATTATTATTATTATCCTTATTATTATTATTATTAGTAGTAGTAGTAGTTTAGTACTACTAAATATTATTATTACAAGTAGTAGTAGTAGTACTACTACTACTACTACTTGTAATAATAATATTTATTCACTAGTTTTCATATAGGCCATCTTTAGTGATTGCTCATTGAGAATAAGCAGCGGTGTTCCCTGGAGCCCAAGTGACAAGTGTCCCCATATTTCCAGTGCTCTCTACCTATGGCGTTATCGCAACAGCCGCTTACCATTGAATTCTCGATTGTTACTCCTATTTTTGTTTTGGTGGCAAAAGGCCTCCCTAAAGGCTAAGTGTTTTCTTTCAGTAGAGATTTGGTTAGAGCTCTTCTCGCTTGGATATTTTTGTCTTTTTTTAATCATTCACGGCTATTTGGTGTGGTTTCAGTCGAAGTCGACGTTGCCATTTTTAGGAGGTGCAGATTAGAACAAGTAGAAAACAGAGAACCTTGTGTAACATAGTTTATTTTATAGCTAGGATTAGAGGAACATGCTATATAAAATTAAAAAAAAAAAAACATTTTTTAATTTTCTCATGCATGTTCGTATCTAAGTACGCATTTCTACGCAAAGTTTCGAATTATGACCAGTGCCTTTCTTAAAAAAAATATAAAATATAGCGCTTTTCATCTCCAACACAACCGTAACTATACGCAACATTACACGCTCCGACTTAATTTATTAAGACATCAATAAAAATATTCAATTACTTGCTTCCAAATACAGACTAGGCTCCACTTACCCCCGTTACCCTCTCGTTATTTGGAAGGGAGCCTAACCGGCGCAAGGTTCATTTCGCCTGTAGCACTCACATTTATAGTGTCGCGGGCGACTCTGTGTGCTCTTTTCATAATGGTCTGAAGCCAGTCGACTTTGCGCCGTGTGTTTAGTCAGGTTTGTACGACAAGCAAATTCAAAATGGCGGAAGAATTTCTTTCTCGTCTTATTCTCTACGTTGCCTTAACGAATTGTTACTCGACCGCTCCTTCATTGCAACTGTCTTTTGTTTGTTTTTGCTCGTTTAATGAAGAATATCGTAGCTCTATTGTGGACGTTCCAATTTGTTCCCGGCATGGTGCGCCATGTTTAATCATATCATTATGAGATCTCCCTCGGGTAACATCTGCTGATTTTCTGTTCATCACGCATGCGCGTTCTATCTGTTAGATCATATTTTTCTCACTTTGAATAATCACTCGTGTTGAATACTTTTAATACAGTAGATCGTTATTACTATAAAATTAAATTAAAATGCTGCTAATATAATTTAAGAATAATAAGAATTCGACTTGATTAAAAATTAAAAAAAAAACAGACAAATATTTACATGATGTACGTACTCCTCATGGAACAAAAATGTCATATTAAAAAATATCACGTAATTTGATTAAGTCGGGTTTTTTTTTAAACTAAGAAAATCAAATTTTATTACGAAGCCGAACGCTATTTTTTGATAGGCTATATTTACTACATAAGAAGGAAACAACTCAATTCGAACTATCGTGATCAAAATCAGCCATGAAATGGATATAATTTACTCTTAATATCGCTAAAAATCGTAAAAGATTATTATCTATAGAAACAAAAAAAACAACTTCATCAATTTACGTGAATTTTGGGATATGGTATTGTTTGATTTACTATATAAATTAAGCCTTTTATTTGTAAGTCGGAAAAGATTCTTAAGACTATTCGTATAATTTAGTTTTTGTCCGATTGTCCACACGTGGTATTAAAAGTGTTATTTTCCTTTGACCGTGTTACCGGTCTAACATATCTTCGTTCCGTGATGAGTACTTTAAAACAATAGATTTTTTTTTTTTTGTAAGTCGAATTCTAAATAAGAACCAATTAAATTGCTGCTAATATACTTTGATAATGCACTAGCAAAAATATGCTACATAGAGTCGAATATTTTTCTAGCCTAGGAGGATGATATCACGATAAACATACCTACAGTATACTACACCCAATGGAGTAAAGAATGTCTTAGGGGTTCGTCTCACGAAAATGGAACACATAATAGCAGGTTCGATAGTGCAGTACCCCGAAAAAAAACAATGTCATATAAAATTGCTATTATAGTACACTTCTAAGAAAAGAAGAAGGTAATGCCTGGAAGATGACAAACGAGCATACTATTCTACGTCATCCCTTGAATTGTTCATTGAAATTTAATACAGAGTCTGATGAAATAGAACACTATTTTAAACATTATTAGTATATGTAGACACACAGCTTTGGCTTCGAATTAAAACATCACATAATCTCCATTAGTAATTCCTGTGATTTTAATAAACAGGTCTGATCGAAATATTTTTTATGAAAATGGTTCCAGAAAAGGTGTGAAGCCATTTGATGTAAGGAGCTAAGAAGAAAGAAAGATGGTTATCGAAAATACAGGAGATGCCTATTAGTCTTAGTCTTAAAAAAAAATCATGGCTATAGATAGGAGGAAAACAGTCAGCATTCAGACGGAACAGAGTTCCACAAGTCTGCAGTTCTTGAAAATAAGTTATTTATAGTCTTATAATGAGGTATTAAAACCGCAAATTGATGGATATCCCTAGACGAACGAGTCAGGCGAACTGGAACAAAAGAGCAGGGAATAGGCAAGGCAATTCTGGATAACATATGCTGTAACAGAATTTATAGAAAAGACTGAGACTAGAAACATCACGTTTGAGAGAGGGAGTATAGAGAATAAGAAAGGGTGGGGACCAATTGTGTTACATATACGTCTTTGCACTTTTATCAAGAACACACAAATCGGGCAGAGATTCAGCGCATCAAACATGGCAACGGTACTCCATAAATGTCCTATTAGTAGATTTGTAGAAGAACATAGCCTCGGGTGTGACAAAGTGTTTAGGTCTACCATTTAAATAGAAAAGAAATAAAGTTGGGCCTATAATAAAGCCCTATGGACATCAGCATTAATAGGAAAAGAGACTGAAGAGACACCATCCAGACTTATTCTGTGCAGATTCTGTATCGAGTTCGACATGAAGATTCCCGAGGGCCATAAGACGCATCTGAATTAGGTAGAGTATTTATTTCTCTCCAACTGCGATAGATGTGACAAAAGGATCGGAAAGTGTGATTGAAAAGCCAATGCCCTCGAAGAGGAGCATTCTGACCTGCAAATCAGTACTTGGGCAGCCCCGTCGGCATTTCCCGGTAGGGATACATTAGGCGATTAACCATAAACTAACCCTTTTCTAAAGGAGAGAAGGAAAATCCTGAGAGGAGCACAGTACTAGTATCATACAGCAATCAGCAAGAGAAATAGGTCATTGCAAGTATGGTCTAGGTGGGAAATTACATCGGCTGAAACGTCGTGAGAATAGCATTCAAGATAAGAACAGTAGTTCCATCAGCGTTAATATAGTGTTAATATATAAATAACTAGGCAGGAGCATCCGGCTTTGCCCGGGCGTAAAATACGCCTTAATATGATATTTTAATTCGTCCAGATTTTGTATATATTATTATAGAGTTGTGACTTCAAAAGTAAAAAAAAGTATCTAGGTGCCATCAGCTAGAATCGAAACCGAAAGCAAAACTGTAGCATGCTAAGCTGGTGACGTTACCACTGTTCCAACATGACAGACATATGAACTGATTAAAAATTAAAAATAAACAAAGATGGAATGTACAAAATGTATAACAATTTTTACAATTTGGAACCATTTTTGACCATTAAAAAACAATTTTAACTGGCTAAAGAAAAAATTAACAAATCCAATAATTTGCGGCTCCTAGCTCTGCAATATTTAGTTTCGGAGAGAGAGAGTTTGAAAATATGGAGTCAGACTGACAGACATATAGCCTATTATATAGTATATCTTATTTATTGGGGTGTCAGTTTTTGTTGTGTCTGCGATCACCATCATATCGTATGAATCCGAAAATTCTATTGTCGAAATTGGTTTCCACGATATTTTTCTAGTCAAGACATCAGGGATTACGTGAAGATTGGCAACATCTTAAGTGAAAGCGAGTTTTGTAGAATGAACATAATTTGAACTCGGGACATCCAGGTGATCAGTCTGTGCTGCTAACCACTAGACCACCGTTACCCCCACCCCTGTGTCTGCGACATTAATCTGCAGGGAAAGAATTTAATCATATCCTGGATTAAAAAAAAAAAATTCTCAATAATCTCACCTCTCTGTTCAAATGTATGTATGTATGTATGCCTGCGTAAAACTTTCGATAGAGGCGGCGGATTTTTACGAGATCTGCATCATTTTGAAGCGTGACCCTTCGTACGACAAATATCGAAATATTGTTCAAAAACATTAATTCCTTAACTCTTAACTGGGCACTTTTATACAGGGAGTGGTCGCTTTTTTTTTTCGCCGATATTTCCGAAAGCCATCGCCTCTTTTCGATTGTCTTGCCTTAATTTTACCCTACGTCATTTCCGGTTTGACGATGATAGACGCACGTCACTTTTCCCACCACGTTCTTTTCCTCCTTCGCGGTACGGGTTCGAGCCTTCCTGCCTACTACCACTTTCTTTTTTTCTTTTTTTGCTCAGCACATATCTCCAAACACCCGTACAACGCCGGACACCTAGGCTAGTGTCTAATAAAAAGAGAAATATTTAAAGAAATAATGTCGCATATTTAGCAAAAAAGAAATAGAATTAAAAGAAAACATCTTCATGGAATTTTTTAAATAAAAAAGACAAAGGTAAAAAATTTAATTTAAAAAAAAAAAGTCCGTCTGTACAAATTGACTGCAACAGCAGGGCGACATCATACGTCTCTGTGGGGCACGTACGCTTCCCTGTTCCTTTTTCTACGAAATGATGACCAACTCGCTAACCACGTGTTCCGATGAAATGAATTCGATTTGGGAATATTTGTCCAGGTCTGGTGCAAATATGGCTTAAGTGATCGCCTGTGCTGAGCAATAGAGCACTAGTGTGATTTGATTGACACGGTCATATGTTAATCAATGCGCGGCTTTGTTTGGCACCACAAAGGATGGACTCACAGAAACAGCTGGTAGGCGACTGACAGCCGAGAAAGAGGTGAAACTCGCAGATATGAAAAGAAACACTTATGACTCAAATATACGTGCACGCACTCATTCTCCACCATGTAATAAAGACCAATATATATTTATTTACACACACATATACATACAAACACACACACACACACACACACATATATATATATATATATATATATATATATATATATATATATATATATATATATATATATATATAATATAAAAGTTAATTGCAACTTCTTCGTAATAAAATGACAAAGGTAATTGCAACTTCTCTCCCGATTTTTCCATTTTGTAATCATGGCGAAATGCCTTATTTTTTATATAGACTTTTTTTATCATTTATTTGTTATATGCCCTGTAATTACATCGAACTTCATAAATTAAAGGATTGGTATACATAAATGGTGAAGTATAATTAAAGAAACATATTTTCACACACACGCGCACGCGCACACACACACATGTATATATATATATATATATATATATATATATATATATATATATATACGTTTTATTTTTTATTACCGTTTTATCTTTTCAGTTACATATGATGCAGCAGCCTCGTCAGACCTTACAGAAATGGCTATTATTATTTGGAAGAACGATTTTAAAATCGTTCTTCCAAATGATAATAGCCATTTCTTTTAAAATCGTTCTTCCAAATAATAATAGCCATTTCTGTAAGGTCTGACGAGGCTGCTACATCATATGTAACTGAACAGATAAAACGGTAATAAAAAAATAAAACACATATGTGTGTGTGTATGTGTGTGTGTGTGTGTGAAAATAAATCGTTTTTCCAAATAATAATAGCCATTTCTGTAAGGTCTGACGAGGCTGATGGATCATATTGTAACTGAACAGATAAAACGGTAATAAAAAATAAAATGCATATTTGCTCTGCAAGGTTTTACTAATTACCATTTCTGTAACTAACATTCCATAGACGAATACTAGAGACGACGGCAGACACATATATATATATATATATATATATATATATATATATATATAAAGGAGTCATCACTTATCAATGCCTGAAAGCAACTCGAGGATAAGAGTTACTGAAAATAAGAAGGTAGTGTAGTAATCGTTAATGGAGTTAGTTGGGTAGAATTTAATTATTTAATGGGGCGGTTAAACAAGATCTTCTTTACATTTAATTTGAAGGCTGCCATACTGTAAACGATCGGGAAGCAGCGTTCCACAAGCAAGCAGTTCTTGTATATAGTATATATATATATATATATATATATATATATATATATATATATATATATATATATATATGTAACTCTTGGTTCGTTCGTAATTAATAGTCTAAAAAAACACTGGACGGATGGCTTCCACGTTTTGGTATAATATGTTTACTATATCCATGTGTGTTTTTATATATTTCTTTTTAATCATAACATTATACTTAATTTTTCTATGATAAATAGGATGTTTTCTTTGTACCGATAGGCAATTTTTTTTATTTAGGGGCAATTATTTATTACCGCTTCCAGTTACGCGACCAGTGTTTCTAATTTAGCGGTTTTCCTGCTAGATCTGGAGATTTCGTTTGCAATCTAGCGGGAAATTCTAGAAAATCTGGAGATATTTCGCACCCACACACCCGCAATTTTAGATTAAAAAATAAAGAAAAGCGCTTGAAAATACTTTAAAACATAAAATAAACTCATTCATGTAAGTAAAAAAAAGTAGCATTTATTGCCTTTGGTAACAATTATTTATTGATTATTTGTTTTGTTTTTCACCTTTTTTTCGGCTAACCATTCTTAAATCTCGCTATAAAATCGATTTTTCCAAGTACATTTTAGGTGGGGGTGGGCATTCCAACCTCCGAAGTTTAGTTTAAAATACGAAATTTAGAAGTATTTAGTCGAAAATTGTAAAAAGCAAGAAACAACAGCAAAAAAAATTATACTAATACAGTAGAATTTAATTATCTATTAACCTAAATACTTTTAACATGCTAAAACAAAGTTATTTTGTTTTTTTATTTTTCTAATTTCAAAATATGTTGCACCATTATTGTGATGTTTAATTTGCAGTATATTTTAATTTAACTTTTATTATAAAAAGTTTGAGTTTATGATTTGTTTCCTGCAAAAAAAAAAAAACCTTCTCTGAAAAAACAGGTAAAACTAGCTGATAAAATACGGGAGCTAACCGCTTCAATTCCAGAAACATATAGTGAGAAAACACGAAACATCTTATATATTGAATATACTATATTTATAAATTTTTATGGATGGAGGGTTTTTTTGGGGGGGGGAATTAGCGATTTTTGAAAATTTCAGATGATAAAAGTTAAAAATCTAGCGATTTTCTGGACATTTCTTTCTGCTGATCTCGCGGGTTTTTTTTTAAATCTCAGTTGCCAACACTGCATCACTAAAAAAACACTACAGGCTTAACAGAATGTGTTTACAATATCGGTAAATTTTCAATGGGTTTAATCACATGATTATTGATAAATTAACCACACGTGGTCGCTTTCATATTAAATATTCATCGAAAAATGTTAGGTACAGACAAAATGAATGCCGACGCTCAAAGTGGATAAACATTTTGACCCCCTCCCTTTACTTAAAAATTCACCAAAAATCAGGAAATTAACCAATTTTAATGAAAATTGCAGTATTTATCAAATAATGATCGCAGAATATAATGAACTAATTATTTTACTTAATTCTTAGTGAAAATGTTTTATTTTGTTTAAACAAAAAATACCTTTACTAAAGTTATGGGTTTCAGTAGTAAATAAAAAACGCAAGAATTTATTTTTGTTTTTTTTTATATAAATAAAGCATCGTAATTTGTAACAATAAAAAATAATTTTTACAGTAACATTACGAAAAAAGCCCCTAAAGTCCGTATTAATGAATTCGATATAACTCGAAGAAAAATGAATTCTCGCATACTATTCAGGAAATTAAAGATTCAATTAGATTCCTATTTCAGTCACCTAAATTATTAAGGATGAAATGAGTTTAGGAATTTATAGCCAACCTAAATATTTTTTTTTTGCTTAAAAAAAATAGCATTAATACAGTAAGTTAGGTAAAATTTGCATAGAATGCTCTGCTTTACGGTTGTTGTAAAAATGGAACGGAAATTTTAATTTCATTCCATTTTAAATTCGGTGCATTTTTGCGTTATGTCGAACACATCGTTCACTTTCGACACATCAACTTTTATAGCTTTTCGGGTATGCTGGCAAGGTTAGGGGTGTCTATTCTGAAAGCCGTTCTTAACATGGGTAGATTGGTAGGTGGGTCAGAAATTTCGTGAAAAATAGTGAATAATTCCACCCCGTTTTTCCAAGCTTATAACTCCTCGAAAAATGTAACTCAAGCCCTAATTCTTTTCAATTAAGGGAGCAAGAACCAAGGTTTCATTAAAAAAAAAAAAAAAAAAACTTTTTTTTTTTTTTTTTTTTTTAAAGGTTTTAAACTTCGGACTTTATAGGTAAATTTCTAAAAACCACTACTTTTTTTTTAATTTGAATATATAATTTATTGACCTTTTCTCTTCAATTTGTGATATATAACACTTTGGTGAGTAAATTATTTACTTTTTAATAGACATTTCAAAGTGATAGGCGTGAATTATTCGACCTCCTGTCTTTCCAAGCTTATAACTACTCGAAAAATGTAATTCAAGCCCTAATTTCTTTTCAATTAAAGGAGCAAGGACCAAGGTTTCATAAAAAAAACAAAAGAAAAAACAAACAACGTGGTTTTAAAAAAAAGGTTTTAAACTTCGAACTTTACAGGTAAATTTCTAAAAAAACACTACTTTTTTGTTTTAAATTTGAATATATTACTTATTGACCTTTTCTCTTCAATTTGTGATATATAAAACTTTGGTGAGTAAATTAATTATTTACTTTTTAATAGACACTTGAAAATTGGGGAGCGTGAATTAAAAAAAACGTTTGTCTAAAATATTATATTCGGTTTATTGAAAAGGGCATCAAATTTTACATTGACCCTGAAAATATTGTAAAAATAGAATCAATAGAAAAATTTTGATAGATTTTTAAAGTTTAAAAATTGAAAAATATTGAGTTCGTAAAATTCATTAGTTTTAAAAAAAATATATTTCTATTACTTTTAAAACAACTTTATTAGTTTATTTTGGAAGTATAATCCATAAAGAAAATAAACAACCCACTTTTAAAAGAGAAATTACGAGATTTTTATATTTTATTCGCAGTTTCGTGATAAGGGTGTCAAAAATTCTGATACATCTACTAGATTGGAGTGTTTATTCGTTGTAAACGTACTCTACAACCTATAAATGTCGACATTTCCAATGTGAATGGTAAGCTAGACTTATGTAAAAAATAACGAAAAGATATACCAAACTGACATTTTGTTTAAAAATGGAATAATTTCCCTTTCGTTATTAACTTCTTTTTTTTTTAATAAATATTTTGTGTTTTATATACATAAAGTACAATTGTTGAATGTTACTGTTTTGATTATATTCGTTTGAGGGGGGGGACAATTAAAAAATAAAGAAAGATTAAAACGAACCGAAATTTAAGTTTCCGTTCCATTTTTACAACAACCGTTTTATCGTAATTTATAAGCATTATGTTGAAACACTAAATCAACATTTTATTTTTTATGCATAATTAATGATGGAATATTTTTCTGTTTATTTTCTGAACATCTGTTAAAAAAAAATAATTTGTACATTCTCTTGAAAAAAGAATCAAATTTTTCTCTACTTTCACATAACTATTTACAGTGTTCATGTAAAGGATTCATCTGTTCTTTTTATAATAAAAGTTCCATTTTCAAAGAGAAATGTTTACTTACAAATTTCTTTTTAAAAAAAGTGCAAGTTTTCCTGAAAAAACAACTTTCACCTAACAATTTGTGGTAAAAAAATTAATCTTTTTTTGGGGGAAAAAAATAACAACTTTTATTTATTAAAAAAATTGCAAAAAATAATAAAAATAAATAAACGAACAAAATGCAATTTTTCTTGAGGAATGTGTTCCATTTTAACAAACTGAACCACAGCAACGCGTGGCCGGGTACAGCTAGTATATATATATATATATATATATATATATATATATATATATATATATATATATATATATAACCACTTCATTTAATCACATAAATTAATATAGGAAAGTATAAATTTATGCGTAAACTTTAAGTATTTACTTCAACACTGCTCAATACGTAGGTAGAGCTAAGTAGTAAGATATAAATAAATAAATAAATAAATATATATATATATATATATATATATATATATATATATATATATATATATATATATATATATATATATATATATAAAGCAGGCTGCTTCAGTCTTCGACAGACTATGGATACCCATGAAAGGTTGCTTGCGCATGAAATTTTTGTGGCAGGAGATGTGTAATCTCCAACCTCATCTCTCATGAGACGACATAATAATTAAATACCAGTGGCAATTGAAGTACAGCGTCTAAAATTCCCGAATGGTCACCCATCTGGTACTAACCAGATTCGACGTTGCTTAAATTCGGTGAGCTGACGAAAACTGGTATGTCAAGGCGATTATGCCGTGTATATGTATATATATATATATATATATATATATATATATATATATATAGAGAGAGAGAGAGAGAGAGTTGCAGTTAGAGAGAGAGAGAGAGAGAGAGAGAGAGAGAGAGAGAGAGATGGTGTTTGTTTTTTGTTTTCGATATTTATTTTTTTATAAATTCAATTATTTATACGAAAGTGCATTTTTACCTAAATGCGAGTTGGGATTAATTTTCCCTTTGACCAATTTGGTACCCCCAAATGGGAAGCGGAATATGTATTGGATAATTATATTTAAAAAGCAATATACATATATATATATATATATATATATATATATATATATATATATATATACATATATATATATATATATATATATATATATATATATAAAGGAGTCATCACTTATCAATGCCTGAAAGCAACTCGAGGAAAAGGGTTACTGAAAATAAAAAGTTAGTGTAGTAATCGGTAATGGAGTTAGTTAGAATTTAATTATTTAATGTGGCGGTTAAACAAGATCTTTTTTACATTAAACTTGAAGCAGCGTTCCACAAGCAAGCTGTTTTTGTGTGTATATATATATATATATATATATATATATATATATATATATATATATATATATACTCGCTATACACCAGCAACAAAATCTAATGTCAAATTCTCCCCATAAACTACTTTAATAATATTAAAACGCAGTTCATACCATCGATCAAGTTAGCGTTCTCATTATGTTCTCTCTTTCGATTAGCAATCATCCCCATCTTTATAAGTCTCGTCCTCAAGTGGGTATTTGCGTCATTAAGTGGTTGCGCCAAAAATAGTTTTTAAAAAAATGAATACCCAGAAGATAGAATAAGTAATGTTAGTTTATTTCGGCCGGAAAAACAAAAAAACCTACAGCATAATATAATGTTAAAAGCCGACTATTTTTGTTTTAATTTTCTTATCCTAAGGACTGATCACTTAACATTTTATTCCCCTTCTTTTTTCGCTTGTCTGCTGACGTCACTAGAAAGAGTCCGTTGACTATTTCCCCAACTGACAAACAATTTTATTGCATTTCTTTTTGTTGTTTTTAGTATTTTATTTTTTCTTCTCTATTGACGAGTTCATTCAAACAACCGCGCCTTTCTTTTCTCCTTTTTTTCTGATGGGAATACACCTCTCTTTTGCGTGTCTGGTCATCTCACTACACGGCAACGGCCTCAATACGGACACTAAACACGGAAGAGGTTGTTCGAGTGTCAAGCGGAAGGGGCTATAGACTGTAGACTCTGGTTAGAGAAAAGTTGTAACCGTCCCAGATGGTTTGATTTGTGGGTGGATGAAATAGCAAAAAGTAACTGTAAAAGAATAAAATGGAAATTTAATGAATTAAATTACCCCACAAAAATCACAACTACAACTACTACTAATACTGATACTACAAATAATAATATTACTAATACTTATACTACAAATAATAATATTATTAATACCTATACTACAAATAATAATACTACTAATACCTATAGTACAATTAATAATAATACTCATACCTATGCTACAAATAATAATACTACTAATACCTATACTGCAAATAATAATAATAATAATAATAATAATAATAATAATAATAATAAATACAACGAATAACAATAATGAAAACAGCTGAAATATTAAGGAACCCCCTTGAACGCGGGGACTTTTTTGCATGGGGGTCACCACTTATCAAGGCCCGGAGGCAACTCAGGAATAAGGGCTATTGCGGGCACAGTAATCAATGAGATAGTATTGTAGTAATCATTAGTATCGGGGGTTTTGATAGAGTGTCTTACGTAAGGGGGCGGTTTGTCAGGAATTTGTTTATGTTGGACTTGAAGACGTCCAAGTTGTAATAAGGTGGGAAACAGGCGAACGGAAGAGAGTTCTACAATCGTGCACTTCTGAGAAAGAAGCTCTGCTCATGGAATCTACGTTTGCATTTAGGCACAGATAAAGAGTGGGGAAAATTATTGACAGTAGTTTCATCCAGACGGGTGTTTCTCGTGAAAGATTGGCGAGAGGGGGACGAGAGATTGGAGCTCAGACGAGCACTTGCCATGGAAATAACGATAAAACAAAGACAGGCTCGCAACGTCTCTTCTGTGGGGAAGAGAAAAGGGCATCCCCCACTAAACCACGAAGTCTATTTTGTACTCTGTCAAGGCAGGATAGGCTATTTTAGCAGCTCCTGCCCAGATGTGGCAGCAGTACTCCATCCTTGGACGTACTTGGATTTTTGCAGATAGAGAATTGCATCAGCAGTTATATATCTTCTGGAGCGGTAGAAGGATCCCACCATTTTCCCAGCGTCCCTGGCAACAGATTTGATGTACGTGTTCCATTTCAGAGCAGGAGTAAAAGTCAAACCCAGAAGCTTGTCAAAACATGGAGCCTCCCCAAGACGAGAGCCATCTATTTCAATTGATGCCAGATGGGATCAGAGTGTGGATGATGTAAAGATAGAAGCTTGCTATTGGATGCATTAAAAGTGACCAGCAACCTCTTCCCCCATTGTACCACCCGCTCAAGATCAGAGGAGAGAGAATTAGAGAGAACTTTGTCATTTATGGCCTTTGATGTGTTGCCATAGATGGTCGTGTCATCAGCATAGATGTCAACGAATGATTTAAGTATGTGTTTTGGGAGATCATTGATGTAGATCAGGAAGAGAGTTGGGCCCAGGATGGACCCCTGGGGGACTCCGGCATTAATACTGTGGGTCTCTGATTTCTTCCCATCAACCACTACTCTTATGAACCTATCAGAGAGAAATTATTTAATGATTGAGAAAACATTTCCAGTTTTACCGTAGCTGGAAATCTTGTGAAGTAGGCCCTTATGCCATACCTTATCGAAGGCCTTCGATATGTCAAGAGCAATTGCCTTGGAAAGGAAACCTTTGTCAAGAGATTCACTAATCCTATGTGATGTAACCGTTAGCACATCTGCTGTAGATCTTGCAGAGCGGAAACCATATTGCATGTCACTAAGAAGGTTGTTTCTGTTGAGGTGGTTGACTACTTATTTATTTAATATGGATTCCAACAACTTACTCATGACACACAGGAGACTTATTGGTCTGTACTGAGAGGGAAATGACTTTTCACCTGGATTCTTAAATACAGGGCATACTGATGATGTTTTCCAGGATGTTGGAAAGCACTTCTCCTTAAGGCAGCGCTTGAACAGTTTTGTAAGTATGGGGCAAGTTCTGGTTGGAGCTTTTTCGGCACTATAACTGGAATGCCGTCAAGGCCAGTTGCTTTACTGGAATCAAGGTTTTGATTAGTTTGGCGACCTCACGCACAGATAGTTGTATGTTGCATAGCGTGTTGTCTGTTATAGGAGGAAATACAGGGAGTTGATGGTCATTGTCGCATAGGGTAGAATTAGCTGCAAAGTTCTTGGCAAATAGTCTGGCCTTGTCTGATGCTGACGAGATGACCTCAGGTCCATGGATGATAGATGGGATAGAACGCACGCTTCTGTTTAAGATCCTGTTTGTTAGTTGCCAGAACTGGTGGGAACCAAGCAGCTGCTCAGCTACTTTGGATTTAACAGACTGAACATATAGCTCTCTTGCATTTTGTATTACTCTTTTACAGTTGTTGCTGGCAGCCTGAAAGCAGCTTTAGTCTCAGTACATCTATTACGTTGGTAGCTATGGAAAAAGTGATTTCTGTGCGCGATGGCCGCAGCACATTCAGGGGAGAACCATGGCTGGCTGTTAGGTTTTTGTTGGAATTTTTTGGATGGTATGAATCGGTTTATGCCTACAATTAACCATTCGGTCAGGTCTGATACTATAGAGGACACATCCTTTTTAAACATGGAATGCAGAGGTAGGTCAGATATGAATATACGGAAGCTATCCCAGTCAGCCATAGAGTATCGATGTACAGTACGGTGGAGAGGTACGTCTGAAGACTTATTACATTTCATTTTTATCTTAACTGCTATAACAGAATGGTCAGAGGATCTCAGAGGAGATAGAATGGAACAACAGCTCAGGGGAAGTTGTGAGGAAAAGGTCTAGAAGGCTTGCATATTGACCGGTAGTATCGGGCACACGAGTGGGTTCGTAAACAATCTGAGTGAGGTCATAGGCAATCGCAAAATCATGACAAAACCTCCCCTCGTCATCGGCTTTATTTGAGTGGGTCAGACATCCAACATTATGGACATTGAAGTCACCGCAAATGTGAATGTTAGCCGAAGGATGAGAAGACAGGATGTAGTCAATTTTCTCAGATATGCTCTTAAAGATAGTTACCCCACTGTTGTGGGGGCGATAGAGGGCAAATATAAATGCAGTGGTGTAAGCTAGTGCAACCCTTAAGCACATATAGGGTAAATTATGGTCTTCTCTGGAGATATCCCTACCACATGGAAAGCTATCTTTAATGTAGGCACACATTCCATGCCCATGGCGATCTTGGGAGTCAGATTTAGATATTAAGTTAGAGTATCCTTTAATCATGAATTTGTCTAGAGAAGTGGTTGGCCCTATGCCAGTTTCACTTAGAAAGAATATGTCCGGTTTCGTCTCCTGCAATTGTGTTTCAACCTCTGGAAGGTTGGAACGTAGACCCCTGATGTTGGAGAAGGAAACCTGGTAGTAGGGGTCTACGTTGAAGGATGGGGTTCTAGGTTTATTCGTGTTTCTTTTTTAGAGATTTGTCATGATTGTTGAGGTTTGGGGGTTGTGGAGCAGATCGGTAGACTTGGTTGGAGCAGGACAGAGAAGGAAAATAAGAGAGAAAAAGACAAGAACATTTTTTTTGTAGCACATGATAAGGTAAAGCCACACAGGAGCCACACGCGCGGACCAGACGAACTGCTGCAGATACAAAACATCTAGAAGTGTCACAAGGAACCAAGAATATTGAAGATACATATCTATATGTTCTCTATCCCTCCCCATCCCGCCCCATTACCCAATCACCGCCTCCCACAAAAGAATGATGCCAAATAGCCGAAAAAGGTTAAGGAGGATGGAAAGATCGAGGAGAGAGCACTGACCAGACCTCCACTGGACAAGTGCGAAGAGAACTGGGACCTTGGGGAGGCTTATCAAATTCCAGTGGGGACCAATGGTCACTGCTAGCGAAAGATCGATTACGGGTGGCTGTTGCGATAATGCAAATTTATTTGCAAATGTTATCAGAAGAGGTAGAGAGCACTGGAAAACTGGGGAGACTTGTTGTCACTCAGCTTCCAGAGAATACCACAGGCTATTTTCAAGGAGAGATCCTTTATTATATGTGTGAAAGCCCCTAGTGAGCCAATAATAATAATAATAATAAGTAGGAGCACTAGGAACAATACCGAAAAATTTTGAAAAAAGAATGGGAGAGATTGGAATCAAAGGGGTGGCTGATAAGATATAACGGATAACAATAATAGAACGAGCTGAAATATTAAGGAAACCCTTGAATGCTACAGACACAAACTGGACATTACAAAAAATGTTAGTGATGCGAAACGCAAAGGAGCATCACACAGAATCATGAAAACTTAAACTATTATTGCAAGCTAATCCTCCTGCGCCCCTACTTTCCCCATCCTTTGTGTGTGTATGTGTGTCACCAAAAATTGACGCTACATCAAATAAGCGAGGAAAGTCAGGGAGGACGAAAAAAACGAGTAGAAAAAGCACTAGCCAGACTTCCGCTGGATGAGTGCAAAGGGGACTAGGACCTTAGGGAGGGTTTTGCCACCCAAATTTTAGTGAAGACCAATTGTCGCTGCCGATGAGAAATTAATGGTAAGCGGCTGTTACGATAACGCAAATTTATCTACAAATGTTATCAAAAGAGATAGAGAGAACTGGAACTTTGGGGAGACTCGTTGTCACTCAGACTCCAGAGAACACCACAAGTTTTTCTCAAAGAGAAATCTTTGATGATAGCCTGTGTGACTGCTCCTAGTGAGTAAATAATAATAATTGTAGTGGCGACATTGGCAAATTAAAATTCAAGTGAAGACTAATGGTCATTGCCAGAGGGAAATCAACGGCAAGCGATTGTTCCGATAACGCAAAATTATTTGAAAAAATTATCGAAAGAAGTGGAGATTATTGGAAATCTGGGGAGACATTTTGTCATCCAGACTCAAGAGAATGCCACCGGATTTTATTAGTGAACAATCTCTGGTGATAACTTGTTTGAGAACTCTTGGTGAGTAAAATAATAATGCATATAAGATACACGCAATAGATGAGCATATAGAAATTACCACAGAAGTAAACACAAAAGAACGTCACATGGAATCGAGAAAACTGAAACTATATCATTGTAAGTTAATCCTCCAAAACGGTGTCGGTATCAACTTACACCACATAAAATCGTCGAAAGTGATCTAGGAAGATGGAAAAGCTGAGTAGAGAAAGTACAAACCAGACCTCTACTGGATGAATGTGGAGAGGACTGAGACTACGTGGGGTGTTAGTGCCACCTAAATTCCAGCGATGGTCGCTGCCAACGTGAAATTAATGGAAAACGGCTGTTGCGATAACGCACAGGTTATTGAAAGTAGTGGGGAAAGTACTGGAAATAAAGGGGAGACATGCATACATATATATATATAGTCATCAGCATACTGTACTGTTTCGCTGTTTCACAGCTCATCAGTGCGCCTAGATAGGCAACAACCTCAAGCCAGGATTGAAACCCGACCGTCTGCACGACAGTCAAGGCTCCTAACCACTACGCTATTGGCGGCTACTACGTGAATCATGAGTTTAACAATGTTTTGACATCGTCCGAACTACCTCTGCTATATATATATAACTTCAGTTCCTTCAGCTATAATCGAAACTGAAACCAAAACCCATGAAGAATTCTTGGTAAAATTATTTATTACAAGAAACGGAAGTCCATAACAATTAAACGGAGAGTTACTTGGATGTAAGCGTGAAACACAAAATAAATACACGCTATCTTAATAATAATAATAACAATAATAATAATAATAATAATAATAACAACAACAATAATAATAACAATAATAATAATAATAATAATAATAATAATTCGGACTAGGATTACAGTGTAATGTCTGTTCTGATGCTATACTTCATCTTTCTGTCCTCGGTCAGGGGAGGAGAAATCTTTCATGACTGAGACTTTTCTTTATTTTTGTTCCTATCGAGAATGCCCATTTTAGGGAGCTTGATTTTCCCCATATAATAATAATAATAATAATAATAATAATAATAATAATAATAATAATAATAATAATGAAGGGGGATCATGGTAAACACTGAAAAATCGACAAAACAGTAAACAGAGAGATAACGGAAAAGACGATAAAAGTAAAATGTGAAGAAAAACAAGTACAGGGAAGATCCATAAGGATGATAAAAGAACAGAATAACGCAAACACTTGGACATGGATGCGAAAAGGACACATAAGCCGAGAAACTGAAGTCTTGATAACCGCAGCATAAGATAACTCGATAAGAACGAACCACACCAAAGCAAAGATCCATAAAACATAAGAAAACAGTAAATGCAAACTCTGTGGAAAAATAGACGAAACAATAAACTATATAGTAAGATAATGCAGCAAAAGGATTTCAAGAACAGGCATGACCAAGTGGGAAGGGCAGTACACTGGGAATTATGCAAACGGCTGCATCTCGAACACACAGACAAATAGTACAAATATAAGCCGGCAACAGTACTTGAAAACGAAATCAAAAAATCCTATGGGACATGGATATACAAAGTGATAAGCCCATCCAAGCAAGAAGACTGAATGGTGTAATAATTAACAAGAAAGAACAGTCCCGTCAAATCGTAGACTTTGCTGCCCCAGCTGACCACATGGTGTATATCAAAGAAAAGAAGAAGCGGAGCAAATTCCATGAGCTAGCCAGAGAGCTGAGATGGATATGGAAGATGAAGAAAATCAAAATAATACCTAGGAACAATCCCGAAAACTTTGAAAAAAGAATGTGAGAAATTGGAATCAGAGGAATTACTGGAAAAATACAACGAACAACAATAATGAAAACAGCTGAAATATTTAGGAAACCCCTTGAATGTGAAGACTAACACATACGAAACAAAAGTGTAGACCAGATAAACTGCTACAGAGACAAAGCATGAAGCGCTACATGGAACCAAGAACATTGAAGCTGCATACCTATAAAGTCTCTAACCCCACACCATGCCCCCATTACTACATCACCGTCCCCTTTCACCTAAAAATGTGTGAAGTCAAATAGCCAAGTAGTCAAGGAAAGATCGGGGAGTGAGCACTGACCAGACCTCCACTGTATAAGTACAAAGAGAACTGGGACCTTGTGGAGGTTTATTGCCACTCAAATTCCAGTAAATACCAATGACCACTGCCAACGAGAAATCAATGGCAAGCAGATGTTGCGATAATCCAAAGTTATTTTCAGATATTATCGAAAGAGATGGAGAGTACTGGAAAATCTGGGGGAGACATGTTGTCACTTAGTTTCCAGGGAACACCACAGGCTGTATTCAATGAGATCTTTGATAACCTGTGTGAAAGCTCCTTGTGAGCTAATAATAGTAGATCGTATAAAAACAAACTTCAATTTAGCTTGGATAGATTACAAGAAAGCTTATGACATGGTGATGCATTCGTGGGTAGGGGGTCAGGGTTAAGGTTAAGAAATATATTTGAGTTTATAGCGAAAAGTGTGAGCAGTTGTGATGGGAAACTATTAGGTATAGTCAACATCGTACGCGGTATCTTCCAAGGAGATTCCTTTTCGCCACTTCTATTCATAACAGCATTCATACCATTGACACATGTACTAAGAAGAACAAAGATGGTATACCAACTGGAGAAGAATGGACCGAAGATCAGTCACATGCTATTTATGGATGATCTGAAATTGTTTGGCAAAACAGAAAAGTAATTTGACTCTCTGATTCAAACAGTACAGCAGTGGAGTGAAGACATAAATATGGAGTTTGGAATTTCCAAATATGCAGTAATTAGTCTTAAACGAGGAAAGAGAGAAGCCATAAAAGGCACCATTTTGCCAAGTGGTAAAAGATTAGTAGATCCTAGTGCCGAAGGCTACAAATACCTGGGAGTGTTTGAACTTGATATGACTCTTTGCAATAAAATAAAAGAGAAGACGAAGGAGGTGTATATGAGGAGACCAAAACTTCCCCTGAAATCTAGACTGAATGGTAAGAACCTGTTTTCAATCATCAATTCATAGGCTGTTGTTGTAATCCGATACAGCGCAGCTTTTGTAGGAAGGACACCGGAAGAAATAAAGAAGCTGGATAGAGACTCACGAAAACTGTTGGTCAAGTATGGGGCACTTCAGCCAAATTCGATCATGCTGAGGCTGTATATCTCAAGGAGGTCTGATTGGGATTGAAGAATGTGTTCACCACTGTTTAGCTAATAGTCATAAAGTGGTATTTGCGGCAGTGGCGAAAGAGGAAGAGCTGGATAAAGATTTATTGGAAGATAAGCAGAAGTACAAGGTAAGAATCGAAGCATGAAAGTTGATAAGAATAAAACTTCATGGTCAGTTTGAGCCAGATACTAAGGCACAAAAATGTCAGAACAAGTGGGATTTTCAGTCTAAAGGTGACTTGAAAAGAGGAACAGAAAATCTTATATTTGCTGTTCAAAAACGGGCATTAAAAACAAATGCAATAAAAAAAAACATCTACAGAAAAGACTGTTCTGATAAGTGCAGGTTGTGTGGTATATCTCTTGAAACAGTGTCACACATTGTTAGTGTCACTTGCTCAAAAAGAATACAAACGTCGCCATGACAAAGTTTGTACAAATCTACACTGGAGTTTGTGCCAAAAGTTTGGAATCAAAGTGACAGATAAATGGTACTAACATCACCCGAAATACTATGGTCTAAAATGTTTTTTCCTTATTGATTTGATGGTGTTATAAAGTTTTATTTAACTTTGAATTATCATCTTTTATTTCTTAAAGCAGATATATATATATATATATATATATATATATATATATATATATATATATATATATATATATATAAGTGAGAGTGTCTCTGTGTGTGTCTGTGTATATTTACCTGCGCAATAACTCAGTCAATTTTAAGCCTACAGATTCGAAATTTGATATACAGGGTACTGAGATTTGGGAAAATCGATGTGATTGGTTTTCGGACAGAAATTTGGCGATTAAGGGGTCAAAGTTCAACGATTTGACCTTTGAGAACTCTACCAAACTCCTCCGATAATTTTCGGTCTAAACACTTGAAATTTTAGATATTGCTTTCTTGGAGATGGATCTAACTTAATAACTTTATTTGACCCTAAAACAATAAATTTTAAGTATAGGGGTCAAAGTTAAAAAAATTGACCGTTTTTTTATTTTTTTTTTTGTTTTATTTTTTGCTCAGCATACACCTCAAAACACCCGGGCAACGCCGGGCACCCATTGCTAGTATATATATATATATATATATATATATATATATATATATATATATATATATATATATATATATATATATATATATCTGTTCTCTGTCTCTATAATCACCATCCTTTCAGCTTCTATGTACGTATAGTGAATGTTTATTTTATTTCTGAGCTAATGTCTTTGTACCAACATTTTGTATACATAAACCGTGCTTTTTGTCACCATATTCTGATGAGAAGCATTATGTCTCGAACTGCCATGGCCTTAAGATGTGTGCTTTCTTTTTCTTTCTTCTTTTTTTTTTTTTTGATCCGGTGATATAAAGTTTTATGTACTTTGAATTTTCATCCTTTATGTATTACACACAGTAGATTGTCTGCAAGAAAAAATCAAACAGAAATGGAATCATGCCGTTTTTTCTAGGGCGACAATTTTATCTTTCCCTACTGTATACTAAATTATCTCTCTCTCCCTCCCTCTCTCTCTCTCTCTCTCTCTCTCTCAATATATATATATATATATATATATATATATATATATATATATATATACAGTTTCTCATACATATATATATATATGTGTGTGTGTGTACGAAAAATCTCAAGAAAATACAAATGAAGAGATTACAAAAATAAAAAGAAAATGAATGAAGATAACTATGATAATAATAAATAATAAAATAAATAATAAAATAAATGTAAATAAGTAATAATAAATATATATGAATATGCATACATAAAAATATGTAAGAAATTATTCAATCATCATACAGGCCCTAACTGGCATTGTATCGATCAATTTGATTGGTCGAATCTAACCAGACATGTCACGTGCCTTTGGCGCCAATTTCTATTTCCTTTTCAGTTGCTTCAGTTCGTTCCAGATCAGCGAAGGAGGAAGGACTCATTTTTATTATGTCTTCTAAGAAGGAGATTTCGGGCTAACAATAGTACCTTCTATACTTCAGATCTCAGTCGTGGATAAAGTATAGAACATATTTGTAAATGCCTACGAATTAGGCATAGAATGTCTGCAACCGAATTACGGACTTTTCTTATTGTGAACTTTTTTTCTTCGATATTCAGCCTGTTTGCGTTGTTGCCAATTCTTTAGGGCCATGAAGTCCAATGAAACGCTGCTAAATTTATCCTTCCCTGCAACAGTCTACGACAGCATGCGAACTGCAAAAGGACTAAAAACTACCGCTTCATTGAAGCAACTACCAGCTCCATTCGTTGGACGCAAGATGGGCGCACTATTTTGTAATAATATTCTGTGTACCAATAAAGTTTGTCTTGAATTGTATAAGGGCGCATTGTTTTGTGATTGTCTCATTTGCTGCATTCAACAGAAAGCATCGAAAATGTTAGTTAAAATTCCCATCTCGACATAAAATAATTCCTACATATAATAATGAAATAAAAATTGTCGAGAAAATAAAAACAAAGATGGAAGAAAATCAAACTGAAGACTTAATGTTAAGAGAGAAGAAAAAACTAAAATGAAAAATGTATAAACGAAAAGAAGGAAGAATGATTTAGTAAAATAAACTGAAAGAAGGAAAATTGAAAAGAAGGATTAAAAAAACTAAAAAGTACCGAGAAAATAAAAAAAAAGAAATAACAGCTGGGAATAAAAGCAGAATGAGAATTTTTTTTAAAAAAATCACACGATTAAATAATGAAAATTGCAGGGGAAAAAAAGAAGAAGGAAAAACAAAAAAATATGAATTTACAAAAGAATGAAAAATCACAAAAAGAAGGGGTGAAAAAAAAACAGAAAGAGAGGAAGAAAAGAAATGAAAAAAAGAAAAAAGAAAGAAAGAAAGAACGAAAGAGGACTGAAAGAAACGAAGAAACAGAGTAAATAAAATAGAAGTAATAAAAAAGAAAATAACATGAATGCGTTTTGCAATGGAAGAAGGAAAAGAGTTACAGTATTAATGGTTAGGAAACCAGTCAGTAAGTGGGGGAGATAGAAAGAGAAAAGGGAAATGGGAAGAAAGAAAAAGAGGGAAAGGGTGGCTTGCTTTTGTTTTTGATTTTGCAACACATAATTAAGTTTTGCAAAAGGAAGTAAACAAACAAAAAGCATCAATGCCAGGAAGCCAATATCTTCAGACAGCCTGATCTGGTAGCACCAGGAAAAAAAAGGAACGAAAAAAAGGCCAATAAAAACGGGAAAGAAAAAAGAAAAGACCTGAATATAATAGAAAGAAGAGACATTTAAAAGAAAGAAAGATAAAAGAAAAGCACGACAGAAAGGAACAAATAAAATGGATTTGAAGAAAAGAAAGAAAGGACGAAAAAAGAAAAATAAAGAAGGGAAGAAGCAGAAAGAAAGGGAAATGGGTGACAGAAAGAAACAAGAACAAAGAAGGAAGAAAAAAGAAACGAAATGAATGAAAAAGAAAGAAAGAATGAATTAGAAACGAATACGAAACCAAATACGAATCCGAAAAGAATGGAAGAAATACAAAAAAGCGAAATGAAAAAAAATCAGAGCTACAAAACGAAACGAAATCAAACCAAGCAACAAAACGAAACGAAACCAAATAAAGAATTTAAGAAGAAATAAATAAATAAAAATAAGACAATTCAAATGAGAGAAAGATGATACGAAACTTCTCAAGTAGAATTTCCGATCCGCTTGTTGGTGCCGACTTGCATAAACCCAACTCGTATGGCTTAAACCAAAAGGGAGAAGGCGGCCACCTTCCCTACCCTAGGCTCTCCTCATATTATTCGCGTGCAAATAAAAACAACCCACTCTTAAATGGCTTTGGATTGGTGTATTTTTCGATAAGACAACGGTTAATCTGTCGTCAGGAGTCGTGTACACGGTGTGCTCTCTGGTCGGACAAGATGGCGGGTGAAGAGAAGCCGATGATATCGGAATCGGTTCCCCGGGATCTGATAATCCGCGTGGAATCATCCACAGATGCAGCGGATTAACGAAGGTTCAAGATAGGGTGACGCTGTAATTATGTCTGATGGTCTGTATATCTTCTCACCGTTGAGTAAATATATTCAATAGATTAGAAAAGATGTTGGTTGGGAGTTTGTAATTGAGGTGTGATTGAAGGGACGATTTGGTTGGTGTAAGGAGATAGGCGGGAAATTAAAAGCGTTTTTTTTTGTGTGATGGTAAAATACGCAAATGGTGAAAATATTGAGTTTGCGTTGCCGTTGATGAAAATGTTCGGTTATTATGTATTTTGTTTTTATGTGGAGTGCGATTTGGGGATATGACACGAGGTAGGTGAGCTGGGAGACGAGAGGTTCGGATTCGAGATTTTTAAAAGGGGGCCAAAAATGAAATGAAAATATATCAATAGAAGATTCGAATGAAACTGATGAAACCTGAAATGGGAGTGAGAATAAATATTGGTTCTGAGTAAAAAAAAAAAAAAAAAATACGTTTAGGGAAATGAAAGAAAAATAAATAACGAAAAATGATAAGAATGAAACATAAAAAAGAAAGAAAATAGAAAGAAAGAATGAATGAATGAGTAAACAGAGACCGAAAAAACTAAATGGTGAATAGAAAACGAAAATAAAAAGAACAAAAATATGGAAAAAGAAAGAAAACAAAATGAATGGAAGAAGTAATGAAAGAAAGAAAGAGTGAAAAAAGAAAGACAGAAGGGGAAAAGGGTTAACGGAAAAAGTCAGAAAAGAAAAGAAAATTGTATAAAATATAACAAAAGAAAGAAAGAGTTAATAGAAAAATAAATAAAGAAAGAAGAAAGGATAAAAGCAAAAAATGCTTAATGGAAAGAAAGGAAAAGTTAATGGAAAGAAAGGAAAAGTTAATGGAAGAACTCACGAGAAACAGAAAGAGTGAAAAACAACAACAAAGAAACAGTGTATGCAAAAAGATTACTTTTCTTTTTACATAGGCATCCCCACTTATCAAGGCCAAGAGACTACTCGAGGATAAGTGTTAAAGAGTGTATCTATTTACTATGCCTCGCCACAGGGTCGTTTTTTAACGTGGAGAAAAGGTACAAAAATAAAAATTGTCTCAGTCGTGAAGGATTTCTCCTCCACCGAAAGAGAACAAGAAACGGAAGTGCAGCATCCGAAGAACAGATGGTATTTATTTGCTCCCCCACCGAGCAAATTAGGCACAAGGCCAATTTTTAATGTGAGGAGTGAAGGGAGGGGGAAGGGAAAAAGGGGACCAGCTCCCGAGAGGTGGGGAATGGGAGCTGGTTAAAGGTCAGGTATGTGGGGTTGCCCCCACATCTGGTCTTTGCTTACAGTATCTGTCGGAACAGATGGGATTTATTTGCTCCCCCACCGAGCAAATTAGGCACAAGGCCGATTTTTAATGTGAGGAGTGAAAGAAAGGGGGAAGTGAAAAAGGGGACCAGCTCCCGAGAGGTGGGAAATGGGAGCTGGTTAATGGTCAGGCATGTGGGGTTGCCCCCACATCTGGTCTTTGCTTGCAGTATCTGCCGGAACAGATGCTACACTTTGATCTTGACCAAAAGGCCAAGAAGCGTGCGTGCTATCGTCGGAATGTTCTGGGCAGTTTACAAAAAACGCCAAAAGGTGCGGAAACCTCCGAATGAAATCACAGCCGCCGACTTCATTCAAGAAGCACTCAGGATCACAGTATAGTATCTGTTCTGATGCTGCAATTCACCTTTTCTGTCCTTGATAAGTGGAGGAGAAATCCTAGATGACTGAAACAATTTTTATTTTTGTTCCTATCCAGAGTGACCCTTTTGGGGGAGCTGGATTTCCCCACATTAAATACCGACATTGCGTCTAACTCTGACTTCGTGTGGGGGGGGGGAGTAAATAGAAAAACTTATTTGCTGTCACAGGTTCATTATGTAAAAAAAAAAACTAAATATTTATTTTGATTTAAACAAGAAATATAGAGTGAAAGAAAATCATAATTTAAAAAATTTCCAAAAAAGTTGTTATTTGTCTATCAGTTGTTTTTATAAAAACAAATTATTATTTATTCATGAAACTTATCTTATTGTGTTTGTTATTTTTATTTGTTTATTTTTTTCTCAAAACTGTTCATGGTAATCTCTTCGTAACATCAGAAAACTCTTTTCTTTTATTTTCAATTAAATTTTGTTGAATTATCTTCAGAATAACAGACATAATACTTTTTCTTTTAAAAAAATTGGTCAGACTTTGAACACAAAAAAAAAACGAATGAAATTTTCGGTGCAGAAAATCAAGAGAGAAAAGGTAAAAGAGGGAAAGAAAAGCACGAAAGAAATAAACAAATAAAATGACAAAGAAGTAAAGAAAGAAGTGAAGAAAAAAGAAGAAAAGAAAAAAGGAAACCTTTCAGTAGAAAAAGAAACCAAGATAAATGAATAAAGAACGACTGAATATTTTTTTACATGGTAGTCACCACTTATCAAGGCCCGGAAACCACTCGGGGATAAGGGTTATTGTATGTACAGTAATCAATGGGATACTATCATAGTAATCGTTAGTAATGGAGATTTGATGAAGTATCTTATTTAAGAGGGCGGCTTATCAGGAATTTGTTCATATTGGACTTGAAGACATCCAAGTTGTAGTCAAGTAGGAAACAGGAAAACGGAAGAGAGTTCCACACGTGTGCACTTCTAAGAAAGAAACTTTGTTCATGGAATCTACGTTTTGATTTAGGCACAGATAAAAAGTGGGGAAAATTATTGACAGTGGTTTCAACTAGACGAGTGTTTTTCGTGAAATATTGGCGAGGGGGGACCAAAGATTGGAGCTCAGACGAGCACTTGCCATGGAAATAACGATAAAACAAAGACAGGCTCGCAACGTCTCTTCTGTGGGAGAGAGGTTGCAGGGAAGAGAAAGGGCATCCCCCACTAAGCCACGAAGTCTATTTTCTACTCTGTCAAGGCAGGATAGGCTGTTTTTAGCAGCTCCTGCCCAGATGGGGCAGCAGTACTTCATCCTTGGACGTACTTGGCTTTTATATAGATAGAGAATTGCATCAGCAGTGAGATATCTTCTGGAGCGGTAGAAGGATCCTACCATTTTTCCAGCGCCCTTGATGTACGTGTTCCATTTCAGATCAGGATTAAAAATCAAACCCAGAAGCTTGTTAAGACATGGAACCTCCCCAAGACGAGAGCCATCCATTTCAATTGATGCCAGATGAGGATCAGAGCGTTGATGATGTAAAGATAGAAGTTTGCTTTTGGATGCATTAAAAATAACCAGCCACCTCTTCCCCCACTGTACCACGCGCTCAAGATCAGAGGGGAAAGAATAAGAGAGAACTTTGTCATTTACGGCCTTTGATGTGTTGCCATATATGGTCGTGTCATCAGCATAGATGCCAACGAATGATTTAAGTATGATGTAATAGGAGACGATAAAACAAGCATACTGTAAGAAATAATTTGGGGTAGAAGATTGGAATACGAAGATCGCTCGTCTAGCTACAACCACTATCAACAATTTTCCTCACACTCTATCCGTGCCTTAATCTAAACGCATATTCAATGAAAAAAATATATTTCTTAGAACTTTTCGTTTGTGGATATCTGTTCCGGTGGCCTGTTTTCCAGCTGACTACAACATGGTCGTTTTTAAGTCCAATGTGAAGTTCTTTAGCTGTCCCCTTAAATAATCAAATTCTACCTAATTTACATTTAACGATCATTACGCTGTTGCTTTAGTGAGCACCCTACACACATTAACCCTTATCTTCGAGTGTTCTTCGGACCTTCATATTTGTAACAAAAGATGATGACATCTAATATTGGAGTGTGAATACGTATTGTTTTCTAAGAAAAATTGTTTAAGAAGGAATGTTTACGGAAAAAATGTGAATACGTATTGTCTTCTAAGAAAAAATTGTTTAAGAAAGAATGGTTACGAAAAAAATATGAATACGTATTGTCTCCTAAGAAAAAATTGTTTAAGAAAGAATGGTTACGAAAAAAATGTGAATACGTATTGTCTTCTAAGAAAAAATTGTTTAAGAAAGAATGGTTACGAAAAAAATGTGAATACGTATTGTCTCCTAAGAAAAAATTGTTTAAGAAAGAATGTTTACGGAAAAAATGTGAATACGTATTGTCTTCTAAGAAAAATTGTTTAAGAAAGAATGGTTACGAAAAAAATATGAATACGTATTGTCTCCTAAGAAAAAATTGTTTAAGAAAGAATGGTTACGAAAAAAATGTGAATACGTATTGTCTTCTAAGAAAAAATTGTTTAAGAAAGAATGGTTACGAAAAAAATGTGAATACGTATTGTCTCCTAAGAAAAAATTGTTTAAGAAAGAATGGTTACGAAAAAAATGTGAATACGTATTGTCTTCTAAGAAAAAATTGTTTAAGAAAGAATGGTTACGAAAAAAATGTGAATACGTATTGTCTCCTAAGAAAAAATTGTTTAAGAAAGAATGGTTACGGAAAAATGTGAATAATTATTGTCTTCTAAGAAAAAATGGTTTAAGAAAGAATGGTTACGGAAAAAATGTGAATACGTATTGTCTTCTAAGAAAAAATTGTTTAAGAAAAAAATGATTACGGAAAAAATGTGAATACGTATTGTCTTCTAAGAAAAAATGGTTTAAGAAAAATTATTACGGAAAAAATGCTTTAAGAGGAAATGATTTCGGAAGAAATTATTTAGTTTAGCAAAACCCTTGGAAATACCACGGAATGATAAATATTTATTTAATCAACAAATCTGTTTTGATAAAGCTGATATTTTTCGGGAAGAAAAGCAAAACAAAGTAAGGGTAAAGAACGAAAAAAGAAAGGGGGGATCGAGAAAGGAAAGAAAGAGAGAATAAATAATAAAGACTGAATGGGAAAAGAAAAAAGAAAAAAGAAAAATGAAAAAGTACAACGAAATAAGTAGAAAGTAAAGAAAGAAAAGTGAATGAAAAATGGAAAGAAAGAAAAAAGAGTTGATAGAAAAGTGATAGGAAGAACGAAATAAAGGATGAATGAAAAGGAAATATGAAAGAAAGAAAGAAAGAGTGAATGGAATAAAACTATTAACAAAGTAAGAAAGAAAGAAAGACGAAAAGAGTAAATGAAACATGTAAAGAAAAGAAAATTGAATAAAAAGAGAATAAACGAAAGAAATACAGAAAAGGAAGAGTTAGTTAAAAGGAAAAAATGATGAAAAAAATAAAGAATGAGTATTAAAACTAAAGAAAAAAATGAAAGAAATTAAATTAAGAAAAGATAAAGTAAAAAATAATGAATAAAAACATTAAAAAAAGAAATTAGTGGAAAAAATAAAGAAGAAACGAAAAAATAATGGACGAATGAAAATATTAAGCCGTGATTATAAAAAAATACAAAAAAAAGAGAATATGACCATCATTCATTTATTTCATACCAGCAGGAAGACCTGACGTTGCCCGGAATTAAATTAATATCAACAGATGTTCAACAAAGCCAGTACTTTTTATTGTCATTGAAATCAGTGAAATTGAACATTTTAATCAAATTGATTCATTGCCTCCTCTTAGGTATTTACCACGGTGTACCGTATGGAAGCTTCACATGCCTCACCGCAGTGACTCCTAGGAGTACTCGAATTATATTCATTTCGAACGCGCCCTTATCAAAGAACCTACTCCTGATTTTATACGCCGGGCCCTTCTGCTCGTGCGGGATAAAACATTTCAAATGCACGTGTGATGTTAGGTTGTATAAAGGTGTTACCTTTGGTCAATATCGGACTGTTTTTTTTCTTTCTTTCTTTCTTTCTTTAATCAGATTTTTTCGGTTATTGATTTTCCGTTAGAAGTTGGCGGAAGGCGAAGTAGAATTAGGACGATGATGAGATAGGGAAGATATCCTGCACAAAGATTTCTGTAAAGCGGCCTTCTCTCGGATCAAGTCTATGATCGTGTCAAGTCGAGACAAAATCCCATCAGTGCCGACCTCATAGTGGTTCGGTATTAAAGTAACAGAAAAAGAAACTTACTTAGAGTTATCTTTTTTTTCATTTTGCATATTTTTTACAAATTAAACACCATTTGCCAAAGTCTGAAGGCCACTCGAGGATAAGGGTTAACGAATGCAAGGTAGTAGTGTAGTAAACATTAATGTTGTAAGTTGGGTAGAATTTGATTATTTAAAGGGACGGCTAAACAAGAACGTGTTTACATTGGACTTGAAGGCTACGATATTTTAGTAGGACGAGAAGCAAACTATCAGAACAGTGTTCCACCGGCGGGTATTTCTAGGAAATAAACTTTGTTCATGGAATTTGCGTTTAGATTTAGGCACAGATAGAGAGTGGGGAACATTTTTGATAGTGGTTGTAGCTAGTGTTTTTTTTTTTGTTGTGTGTGTGTGTGTGTGTGTGTGTGTGTGTGTGTGTGTGTGTGTGTGTGTGTGTGTGTGAAAGTCCGGAAAGAAGGGTCCATAGATTGGAGCTCAGTCGAGCACTAGCCATAAAAAAAATGATATAGCAGAGACAGTCTTGCAACGTCTACTCTATGAGAAAGAGGTTTCAGGAAAATAAAAAAGGTCATCACCTACTAGGTTTCGAAGCCGGTTTTGAAACCTATCATGACAGGATAGAGCACACTGACCAGTTTCTGCCCAGATGTGGTATCAGTACTCCATTTTAGGACGTACTTGGCTCTTATATAGATAGAGGATTGCATCGACAGTGAGATACCTACGTGATCGGTAGAATGATCCAGCCATTTTTCAGCTATATTGGCAACAGATTTGATTTATGCTTTCCATTTCAGATCAGGAGTGAAAGTCAGTCTCAGAAGCTTAGGACATGGTCCCAAGACAATTGCCATTCATTTCAATTGGGCCTGATAGAGGTCAGTGCGATTATGATGAAAAGAGAGAAGTCTGGCACCTTTTTCTTTATTGCAACACGTGCAAAAGAATCAAAAAGATCTCCGTCACTGCTGGTCTTTGAAGTGTTGCCATAGATCGCGGTGCTTTCTGCATAAATGTCTACGAATTATCTAAGAAACTGATTGTTGTGAAGTGAGAACAAAAAACACGTTTGCCTAGAATAAAGGCTTTAATGAACGAATAGAAAATACTAAAGAGTACACAGCAAGGGGAGATAATTAGACAACACAGTCAACACAAAATACGAGAGTTTTTATATTACGACACTGATTCAGTCGAAGTTTTCAAGAATCAAGGGGCTTCCTTCCTTGATTTCTATATGAGATGCATAGATACTCGAACATTCTATAACGTATCTCCTTTACGTTTCAAACGTTGAGTTAGCAAATAACGAAGAGCATTAATTGATCCTGTCCACAACTGACTTGTTGATTATGTCATTGTATATCTTTTTAGTGGTCCCTTGTTGTTACCGAATTCCTGGACAAGAATTCATCTAGTCTGGTGGAGCTTAGTAACTGTAACTAACTTTCCTTGTAAAAGCCAGTGTGAGCTAGCCATATCGAGACAATCTTATTTCGACCATGAATACGATGTTATTTTGAATTCCGGGCCTAGATCAGAATGTATTAAAAAATACAAAAATATACAGAAAAAAATATTTGTAAATACCAGTCACGTGTTCGTTAAAGTTGAAACCTCTCTCGTACATTCATCTTATTTTATTTTTATTTAGCTCATATGCGTGTCACGTTGGTACAGTGGTAACGTCACCAGCTTTGAGTGCTACAGTTTTGCTTTCGGTTTCGATTCTAGCTGATGGCACCCAAATACTTTTTTTTTAATTTTGAAATCACGATTCTATAATAATATATACGAAATCTGGAAAAATTAAATATCATATTTAAGCGTATTTTACGTCTGAGCAAAGATGGGCGGCCCTACCTGGTTATTTATATATTAACACTGATTGAACTACTGTTCTTGGATATTATTCTAAATACGTTTTAGACGATGTAACCTCCTACCTAGATCATACTTGCAATGGTCTATTTCCCGTGTTGATTGCGGTATGATACTACGAGGGGCGTGCAATAAGTAATGCCCCTGACCCACTTCCAGTTGTCTGATCTAGCTGAAATTTTGCATGTGCAATTATTTATATCTCTACAGGTTATGTGGCAAATTACAGCTCTTAACTAATTGTGGTTTCTGTTTTATAGGTGTTTGAATTTAGTCAGGTGTGAAATGGAGCCCGTTGAATGTCGAGCAGTGATCCGGTTTTTGTATTTGAAAGGACGCACACCACAGGAGACTTTTGATGAAATGAAAGAAACTTATGGTAATAATGCCTCATCATATGACCTTGTAAAACGCTGGCATCGTGAATTCAAGCATGGCCGGAAGTCTGTGGAAACAGCCCCCAGACCTGGTCGCCTCCCTTCTGCCATTGATGAGGCATCAGCCCGTCAAGTTGAGGCTGCCATTTTTGAAGATATGTGCATTACTATTCGCCAAATAGCTCAAGATGTCAAGATTAGTACAGGGTCTGTGAAAACTATCATTCATGGCCATTTGCATATGCATAAGGTGTCTGCCAGACATTCCCAGGTTGCTCACACTATTCCAGAAGCGAGAACGTGTCGAGTGCTCGAGGATGAATTTGGAGATGTGCCAAGAAGATGAGTCAAAGTTTTTCAAAAGACTGATTACACAGGATGAGACCTTGGTCCATCACTATGATCCAAAGACCAAAGCCCAGTCAATGCAATGGAAGCACTTGGAATTACCACCTCCAAAGAAGGCAAGTGTGCAGCCCTCCGCTGGCAAGGTCATGCTCACAGTCTTCTGGAACCAGGACGGAGTAGTGATGACAAATTTCATGGCAAAGAGTACCACAATTACAGAAGTCTATTATGCTTCACTTTTGAGGAAATCAAGGGAATCTATCAAAATTAAGAGGCGGGACAAAATCAGCAAAGGTGCCCTCCTCCTGCAGGACAACGCTCCGGTCCACAACTCGCATGTCGCCAGATCAGAAGCAATGGGCGTATTATGAAATCCTTCCCCATCCTCCTTACTCTCCTGAGCTTGCACCTTCTGACTTTCACCACTTACCAGCCATGAAGTTGGTTTCGAAAGGAAAGCGTTTCTCAGATGATGCAGCTTGATTTCTGAAGTCACGTCGTGATTGGAGGACCAACCTGGGATGTTCTACAAAAACGGTCTCCAGAGCTGCATGGGAGATGGGAGAAATGCATAACTCTGGGTGGTTACTATGTAGAGAAAGACTAATAACTGTACCAAGTTTCGTTGCTCTACTGCTTCAGGGGCATTACTTATTGCACGCCTCTCGTAGTATTGCACCGTTCTAGGAGGTCCACCCTCCCAGGATTTGCCTACTCTACTTCAGAAGGGGTTAGTTTATGGTTAATCGCCTGAGACGTCCCTACTGTGGAATGCCGACAGGGCTGCCCAGGCACTGTTTTGCGGGTCAAAATACTTTCTTTTTTTGTTTTACTTTTGAAATCACGACTATATATTAATATATACGAAATCTGGACAAATTAAAATATATTTGAGCGTATTTAACGACCAGGCAAAGCTGGCCCTCCTCTCCCGCTAGTTGAGGCTATTTTGAATATTTAGTGAGGGTTTATTTGTAGGGTAAACTAATCTTCCTGCTAGATTATTCTGACAAACCTCTGAAATTAGACAATCGGGAATAGTGTCTATTAGGAATACAATTTCTCCCCTGCGTTTAATACGCATTCAAGTTCTTCCCTTTCCACGTGGATATTGTGACTCATGAATGAACACTTATCAAGGCTAAAAGCCACACGAGGATAAGTGTTAATAAGATAGAATGATCGTCAATTGAAAGATGAATAATGTCACGAGAATATTGATCACCATGGAAACATTTTATGACAAATATTTGTTAACATTGGATTTGAAGACAACCATGTTATAACATACAAGGAAGCAGCCCCATGATAATATGTTCCACAGGTTGGAATCTCTTGCAAAAACAAAAGTCTGTTTATTGAAATCCCGCGTGGGCCTAGGCACTAGGAAGAGGAAAGGGGCGTATTTGTCCATTGTGTTAGAAAACGAGTTCTTGCTGTAAATGTTGTACTACGAAAACATATCAGATTAAAGCTGTCGAGTAGCTTTCATGAAAATAACGATAGAGTAGAGAGAGACTAGCAAAGATATGTTGGGCAAATCTGTTGGACGCGCTTTTTTTTTTCAGAGACGATAAAGATCTATTTGGATTTTTTTTTTTTAAATGCATAATTTTGTTAGTTACTAGCAGGCCGCCCGGCGTTGCTCGGTCGTAAAATACGCATAAATATTTTATATTAATTAACACAGATTTCTTATTTATTATAAACAAAAATACCGTATGCATTATACGTGAAGTTAGATTCCCTGCAACCTCTTTCTCACAGAAGAGATGTTGTCTATGCTTTATCGTTATTTTCATGGCAAGTGCTCGGCTGAGCTCCATCCTATGATTCCCCCTCACCAAACTGTCACAAGAAACACCCGTCTAGCAGAAAACACTATCGCTAATTTCACCCGCTTTTTATCTGTGCCTAAACCTAAACGTAGATTCCAAAGCTTCTTTATTATAACTGTACGCCTATGGAATTGTCTTCCGTTTTTCTGCTTTTCAGTTGACTACAATATGGTTGTCTTCAAGTCTAACGTAAAAATTTTTTTGATGAGCCGTTCCATATAATTTAACAAATTTACTGAATCTCCATTACTAACGGTTAATATAATGTCCAATTTCTACGGTACACTATTCAACCCTTATCCTCGAGTAGCCTCTTGGCCTTGATAATGAAAAAAAAACACTGGGGCATGTGCATGCGAGTATTATGCATTTTTAAGCACTTCTTGTAAGTAAAAAAAAAACGATCGAAACCCAAACCTAACAATGAGTCAAGTCCGATGCCAGTTTCATACCATCTTTAAAAAGTGTTTTCAAACTTATTTATTCTGAACATAAGTAATCTGTCATGCAGACGATTCACGCATACGCAGTCGTGGAACACTTGAAAAACAGATAAAAATCCAATGACTCCTACTGCCCACGTACCAATTTTTCAATTTTGACCCCTTAGGAGTTCTTTTTTCAAGTGAAAATCGATTAAAAAGTTGTCGACATGTCTGAGTACACTATATACCAAATTTCAAATCTATAGATAAAAAATTCGTTGAGTATATAGGTTGAGAAGTGTCCTCACACACATACATTCTCGCTTTTATATAAAGACTAGGATTTCAGCCCGGCGTTGCCCGGGTGTTTTGATGTGTATGTAAGCAAAAAAAAAAAAGAATGGTAGTAGGAAGGCAGGCTCGAACCCGTACCGCAAAGGAGGAAAAGAACGGGGTAAAACCTAACGGTTATGCTGTTACAACCACCGCCAAACCGGAAGCGATATTTTTTTAATTAAGGCTAGACAATCTAAAGGAGAGGATAACTTTCAAAAATATCGGCGAAAAAAGTGCCCCCCCTGTAGAAAAATGCCTAGTTGAAGGGAGGATATTAATGTTTTTAGCCAATTTTTCGATATTTGTCGTATGAAAGATCGAACTTTAAAACGATACTAATTCTGGTAAAATCTGTCGCCTCTATTGAAAGTTTAAGGCAGACATGCAAACAGACATACATACATAAGTTACACTCTTCTGGAGGTAGAAGGTTCAATCTTCAGTCCGGACTACACTCAAAATACAATTGCGAATTAATTAGGTGTTCTAAGGAACGGGATGACGCTATTCAGGTAAATTTCCTAAGGGTTCCGTTCGAAATCCCGTACAGATTCGTAAGTTCGACAGAAAGATTTCCGAGTGCAAAATAGACTTCGTAGCTTAGTGGGGGATGCCCTTTTCTTTAACCTGCAACCTCTTTCCCATAGAAGAGACGTTGCGAGCCTCTCTCTGCTTTATCGTTATTTTCATGGCAAGTGCTTATCTGAGCTTCAGTCTATGGTCCCCCCCTCGCCAAACTTTAACAAAAAACACTCTTCTAACCAAAACCACTATCAATAATTTCCCACAATCTTTATCTGTGCCTAAACCTGAACGTAGATTCCACGAACAAAGCTTCTTTTTTAGAACTGCACGCCTGTGGAACTTTCTTCCGTTTGCCTGCTTTCCAGCTGACTACAATCTGATTGTCTTCAAGTCCAACGTAAACAAGTTCTTGATGAATCGTCCCCCTAAGTAATCCAATTTACAAAATCTCCACTACTTATATTTACTACGCTATAATCACATTGACTAATTTTTTTTTTTACATGGGTGTCACCACTTATCAAGGCCCAGAGGCCACTCGAGGATAAGGGTTAAAAGGTATACATTAGTCATTGTGATTTTAGCATAGTAAACAGTGGGAATTTTGTAACTTGGATTACTTAGAGGGACGATTCAATTAGAACTTGTTCACATTGGTCTTCTTTTTTTTTTCATAGGCATCAACACATTATCAAGGCCAAGAGGCCACTCAAGGATAAGGGTTAAAGAGTGTACAGTAGAAATTGGACAATATAATAATCATTAGTAATGAAAATTTGTTAAATTTGATAACTTATATGGAACGGCTCATCAAGAACTTATTTACGTTAGACTTGAAGACAACCATATTATAGTCAGCCGGAAAGCAGGAAAACGGAAGACAATTCCACAGGCGTGCAGTTCTAATAAAAAAGCTTTGTTCGTGGAATCTAATGTACACCCATTAACCCTTATCCTCGAGTGGCCTCCGGAACTTGATAAGTTTTCCTGTGTTTAAAAAAACGTTATGAAAGTAACACTTAAGATGAGAACAGTAGTCTAAATAATGCAAATAATATGAATAACTAATCCTCATCCAAACAAAAATGAGAAACATAGTCAAAAGTCTTCTTTTAACGTCATTTTAAGGTATCATTGCCGCAGATAATATTCTTCTCTGCGCATGCTCACACTAACAAGATATCAAGCAAAGTTGGTTTTAAAAGAAATTCTATTTTAAAATGCGTTCGATTTTACCGGAAGAATAATTTCTCTTGCTCAGAATTCAAGATCATCTTTTTGGCAGGTGTCTTCTCAGGTTTGGAGCCCCGGAGTGACTTGCTGTTTAGTATTGACTGGCCTAAGTGGAAGGGTCAATGTCTCCTGACAGTCATATTTCTTAGTATTAGCATATGTCGCCTATTATCTCGACGAGTGACGAAAATTTCATTACGTCACTTGACTAATCTAATATGGCCACCCGGCAATGTCGACATTTGAAGAAGCGATAAAATCGACGGTAGTTTTGCACTAATTATGCAGTTTATTGTTAACTTTTCGTAGCTGTTTTATTTTTCTCTCCTGTCTTTTTTTCTTAATCATCTTTTTCTACTTTTCTTTCTTTTTATTTTCTTATAAGTATTCTTATATCTTTTTCTTTTTTTTTTCTTTTGTGCTTATTTAAATTGGCACTTACGGCGTCAATTAAAAGTACTGAAAATACAGGAAAGTATTATGATGTACGTACTCGTTACAGAACAAAAATATGCCATATTCCAAAAATATGTCGTATTCCACAAATATGTCATATTCCAAAAATTACGTAAAATTTGTAAACTGTGAAAATCAAAAATTACTATTTTTAGCGATTTTACTACTAAATTGTATGTAATATCAGGTTGGTTTTTACCTCGATACTTCGATTTGAGTTGTCTCCCCTTAATTATTTCATCGGATTTCATTCTGTCCGACGAAACCATTACGACTCACTAAATCGTCAAATTTTATTTTCTTGAATAAAAAATAACTATTTGATCAAATTACGTAATTTTTGGAATGTGATATTTTGTGTCTTTTCTTTATCATCTTCTTTTTCTATTTGTCATTCTTTTTCTTATAATAATCATTCTTTTCTTTTTTCTTTTTTCTTTTGGTGCTTATTCATTATTTTTAACCAATTCGGAAATTTTACATAAAGGATATTCAGACATGCAGCAAGCTTTATAATCAGTTCTGGGGGGACAGTTTTGCTGCCAAGAGGTCAAAGTTGAAACAGTTGACCTTTGCAGACTCTATACTTAAAATGTCAGATTTAGGTTACCTGGACGTGAGTCAAACTGATATATATATATATATATATATATATATATATATATATATATATATATATATATATATATATATATATATATATGCACTTAAAGTTATGAATAGTACATAGGGCCCGAGCAAAGCCGGGCTGAACTGCTAGTTAGAATTATTTGTAAAAATAGAATCTCCAAAAAAATTGTTATCATAGCCAAATAAATATTTACAGATAAAATGATTTAAATTGAAATGTTTTAATAGAAAAGAATGTTAGTTTTCATAACTAGCACAAACAAAAATGTTAACTTGGTGAAAAAGAATGTTAGAACATAAAAAATGACGTAACGATTGATGCCTCCGCTCAGTCTCGAAAGACAAAGTATGCCCCTGTAGGGACAGCTACGCATGTAATTGTGAGACAAGGGTGGCGCAATCACTAACCACATCTCTCCTGAACCGGCATTGTTTGAATCTAGTGGCAACGAAAAGTTCAAGACGACTGGAGACAATGCCGAAATAAGCGGAGACAACATACAGCATCTGAAAGTTCCAAATGGTCACACATTTAGTACTGGCCAGGTTCAACGTTGCTTAACTTCGGTGATTCAGCGGGAATCGATGTGTCAACGTGATTGTGACGTAACGAGAGAGCTTAAAATAAATGTATCATTTAGTCGATAGTTTGGAGTCAGAGGCAGCAGACCCAGTCGTTAGTCAGAGGGAGAAAGATGGTCCACGGACAGCAATGGCTCCGAGTAGAGGAAAATGTCGATAGTAAAAGTCTAGGACCAGCGTTGCAGCTTTCCAATGGGGGGACATCGGTAAATAAAGCTGCTGTAAATACCACCAAGACTTCGAGTTGTACGAATCTTCATTTGACGCTTTTCCGTAAGAGACTGTTATTTGTATATGTTTCTTATAATTGCCATATGTCATGTTTAGACAATCACTAGAAGATCAAATATATCGACGTGCAAAAATATATGTAAACGTCAATAAATACAAATCATATATAACCCCACCCCCATGTTATACAGGACCCCACTATAGGACACTAATAGATACTCATAGGTTACAGTTTCGAACGAAATCAAATTGGAAAAAATATCAAAGCGCCATAAGGTAGAATCTTCATTTTCCCAGTTGTCCTGTCGGGATTTACTTTTTTTTAAAAAATAACCTATAGTAGTTTTAATATCATGGTGCAACAAAAAAAAATGAAAATGGCTTATCGTATTATTTGGATTCTTCGGGCTACTGTTCTCACCTTGAGTGTCATTTTCACAACGTTTTGGTTGATGTAATCTCCGACCTTCTTCAGGTGCATCTTGTCGAACTCAGAAATGTTTCGGTCGAACTAAGGAATTTGGGCAGAATTTATTTATTTCACGGGTGTAGCATGCTCTCGTTTCCTCAGCAATCATTGGATAGAAGCCATGAATAAATCCTTGCAGAGCGTGACGCAGTGGTAAAAATCAATTGTAAAAGTGATATTCCCTGAGGGTTGAAGGTTCAGTTCTCAGTGTGGTCAACCGAATAATAAACCTGCGAATTACTTAGAACCGCTTTCCAGTCATGGCTGACAGAACGAGAGCATGCTATTCTTTGAAGTAAATAAATGGTTCCGTCCAAATTCCCAAATTCAACAGAAATATTTCCGAGTTCGACAAGATACAACTGAAGAAGGTCGAAAGTTCCATCGACCGAAATGCTGTAAAAATAATAATGCTCAAAGTGAGAACAGTAGTTCGAAGAATCCAAATAATACGAATAACTAATCCTCATCTCAAAAACTCAGAAACGAACATTGGCTAGTCAGAATCAAATGTTGATATGTCAGCTTAAATTAAATACTATTAAGGTCCAACTGTTAAAATCCCACAAGATAGGTTTATATGCAAGAAGAAAAATGGACGAATGGAAAAATGCATGTTTACAGAGTGGAAGGATAAAAAGACGACATGATTCAATTTCCGTTTGACGAAAACCGGTTTTCTTTTCTTTTCTTTTTTTTGCCAGTTGTGTACAGATCCCAAGAGCGATAGGTGTCTTCTATCATATTTGAAAGTGACCCAATGTTACATGAGCGAGATTGGAGATGCACCGCTGTAGAACTCATGCTATCTACTGATCCAAGTTATGACAACAGGACCATTGCCAGCACCCTCAAAATGCAAAGCACAGCTTAACGCATCAGACTACACACAGTTTTGATGTGCTAAAGACTGTGGTGATCCTCTGGTGCAGTCAAGTGGCCGCTGGTAGACCTGTGTGTGGCAGGAGGACTCTGCGCCGGCCCACATTTCCAAAGAGACCCAGCTTGCTTTGGGGTGAGCTACCATTTTGTACTCTTCATCACTGCCCCGCTCCTCCCCCGACCTGAACCCGATGAACTACTTTGTTTGTCGATACATCAAAAACATCACCAACATGACCTCCCACAGTGCCAAAGCGAGTCTGATCGCCGCTATCCACCGAGTATTCGTCGAGTATTCGCCAAGCTCCCGTCGGCGCTAGTAGAAAAGGCATGCTCTCAGTTCCAGATCCGTATCGCGGCGGTGATGTAGGCTGAAGGCGGTTACATGGTATCTGAATTTATTTTTTCAATAAAAGTTTTAAAATAAAGCTGTAGTGTTATTTTCTTTAGGGCGACAATTTTATCGCTCTACAATGTAGAATAGTTGAAATTGATGTTCCCTAAATATAACGGATAACGCTGACGAATGGATGGGAACTTGATCTTATGATTCTTTTCTCTGTAGCAGAGCTCGGGTGAAAATATCGACAGCATCCGAAGGATAGATGGCTAGCCAAAGTATTATCAGCAGTAGTACTATGCAAATTAGCATGTGTGCGTGGGCTTGTGTCAAAAGAAAAAGAAAAAAAAAGAAAAAAAATGCACCACGTGGCGACGAGTAAAAAGAAAAACGCGAACCTCGTAAGATGGACGTGTGGCTCCGTTGTGGTGGCAGGAGACTTTTAAACTGGTATCGGGATGGCGGGGTTTTGTTAATCTCATGGCAGACAAAATGAACAGTAGTAAAAAAAAAAAAAGCAAGAATCGAGGATTATTCGGAAAGTGATGATAATAAATGCCTTTTGCTAAAACAGAAAAGAAGTCGGATTTTTTTTTTTTTTTTTTTTTTTTACTTTTCGACGGTACCAGACGGCGTGGGGGTCCGAGAGAAGTTTGAACTGTAACGAACACGGTTCGAATGTAACGGCTAGGTTACATATTAGGTGCCGTTTGTTAATAGATTTTTGTGTTAATCGGTGAAGCGTTTCAAGCAAGAATGAAAAGTTAATGGATGGAATAATGGATAAGCATGGATACAAATTAGTAAAAATAAAAAAACGAGAACTTTATTATAGCTGAGTTAAAATATGTCGGTCGATTCGTCCGACTATATTCAATTAGAATCAAAAAATTAGTTAATGAAGTTTTTGTGTCCTTGTTTTTACTAGTATGTTGCCATGCTTATCCACTGTTCTATAAACTAATTTTTCATTTTATATGAATGTTTTTATTTCATATTTACTTCCTCGTGTGTATGTATTCCTTATATTTTTATTCTAATCTTAATTCTTTCGTTTAATATTTTTATTGCTTTTTTAAAGCTTCTCTCTCTCTCTCTCTCTCTCTCTCTCTCTCTCTCTCTCTCTCTCTCTCTCTCCCTCTTTCTCTCTCCCTTTTTCTTCTTCTTTCTTTTTCTTCTTTCTTTTACTTTTTCTTTTTCTTCTTCTTTCTTTGTCTTCTTTCTTTTTCTTCTTCTTCCTACCCTTTTAAAATCAGAAATTTTCGCTAAACGTAAGCACTTAAATCCTCCCCGACCAACAGATTCACCTCCCATTTGACCACCAGTCGCAGTTAGCTACCGGTTCGTCCGACGTCCCTCTGGACACAGGCCAACTCGAGATAATCTGTCTGACACATATTTACACACGCACACATACACCCACATGCACGCTAATACACATGCACACACACACACGCACACATACAGACGCGTACACACATACACACGCGCACATACATACACACACATACACACGCACACAGATTCACGCACATATATACAAACATACACAACACATACACACTTACACACATGCACACAGACAGGCATAAAGAAAGGGGCAGCATGTGATGGTTGGACATGGAATATTAACTGTGGTCAGGATTTTTAGTTTAATTCTTGCATGGTTCGACCGCACCCATACGTCAGACCTCCGATTTCATTTCTGCAGTCTCCTCAGTTCTCATGCTTCCTGCCCTCTCTCTCTCTCTCTCTCCCTCCCTCCCTCTATCTATCTATTTATTTCACACACACACACACACACGGATACAAACCTTTCTGTCCTTTTTTTCTCACGTTTCATTCTGTTTTCTTCCTTTCTTTTTCTCTCTTTTTCTTGCACTATACTTCTTCCATTTTTTTCCTTTTTATTCTTTCTTTCCTTTTTCTTCTCCTTTTCATTTGATTTTATTTTTTGTTCTTTTTCTTTTTCTCTCGTCCTTTTTTACGTCACTCTTTTTTCCTTCTTTTTTTATTTTTGTCTTCCCCCCTCTCTCTCTCTCTCTCTCTCTCTTTCTCTCTCTCTCTCTCTCTCTCTCTATCTATCTATCTCGTTCTTCATTTCTTTATTTCTCTCTTTTGTCTTGACTTCTCGTTTTCTTTCTTTTTCTCACTTCCCCTCTCTTTATATCTTTTTTATTTCTCTTTCGATTTCGTTTATTTATTTTCTCATTACCTCTTTACGTCTCTTTCTTATTCTTTTATTCTCTATTTCTTTCTTTCTCTCTCTTGTATTTTCATTTCCATCTTTTTTTTTTTTGCTTCTGTTCATCCCTCCCTTCTCTCTCTCTCTCTCTCTCTCTCTCTCTCTCTCTCTTTCTCTCTCTCTCTCTCTCTATTTCTATCTTTCGTTCTCTCTCTTTCTCTCTTTATCTTGTCCATTTTCACCCGTCACTTCATCTTTCCAATTCGACTTCCTTCTCCCATCTACTTGACGGAATACCCCAATGGCGACAGGCTGGGATTTGGCACAAAGGCCACACTTGTGTCGAGAAGCGGAAGTGGGTCATTACCGAAGCCATTACTACAACAGAACGCTATGATGAGGTTTTTCTACTATAGAAATACACATGCAACGGGTATGCACACACGCATGTGCAAACGAGGAGCTCTACTTACAAAATACCGAAATGCGGTTTTCGTCAAATAAAAAAGAAGCAAGTTTAAACATGTAAAAAATCAGTCTATTATTGCAAACTGTATGTGCTTATATACAAACTAGCATTTCGCCCCGGCGTTGCCCGGGTGTTTGGAGGTGTATGCTGAGCAAAAAAAAAACGGTCAATTTTTTTTAACTTTGACCCCTGAACATTTATTGTTTTGGGCTAAAATCAAGTTATTAAGTTAGATCCATGTCCAATGAACTATATCTAAAATTTCAAGTATTTAGACCCAAAATCGTCGGAGGAGTTTGGTAGAGTTCTCAAAGGTCAAATCGTTGAACTTTGACCTCTTAATCGCTAAATTTCTGACCGAAAACCGATCGTATGTATTTTCCCAAATCTCAGTACCCTGTATATCAAATTTCGAGTCTTTAGACTAAAAATTGACAGAGTTATTGCGTAGGGAAATGTACACAGACAGACACACAGGTACACACACAGACAGACAGATATACTAGCATTTCAGCCCGGCGTTGCCCGGGTGTTTGAATGTGTCTGTTGAGCAAAAATAAAAAGTTGTAGTGGGAAGGCAGGCTCGAACCCGTGCCGTGAAGGAGGAAAAGAACGTGGAAAAACTTGGCGTCTATGCTGTTACGACCACCGCCAAACCGGAAGTGACATTTTTAAAAATAAAGGATTACCAATCGAAAGGAGAGGATGACTTTCAAAATTATCGGGGAAAAAAGCGCCCCCCCCACCCTGTAGAAAAGTTTCCAGTTGAAGGTACAGATATTAATGTTTTTAGCCAATTTTTTTATATTTGTCGTCTGAAAGGTCGGACTTTAAAACGGTACTGATTTTCGTAAAATCCGTCGCCCCTATCGAAAGTTTTAGGCAGACATGCAAACATACATACATACATTTATATATTGGTAACTAAAAATTTTCGACCCAAACCGATGAAAAAGCTTGCCTTATCTCTAAATACACTTTATGTCAAATTACAAATGTTTGGACCAGAAATTGTGTGAGTAATTTGGTAGAGATCGCAGAGGTCAATTTTTTTTAAACTTTGGCCACTATTATGTCCCCTTAATATTTATTTTTTGGGCTAAAATCAAGTTATTAAGTTAGATACATGTCCATTGCGTAGGGAAATATACACTGACACACAGACACACAGACACGTTGACTTTTATAGATATCCTAGCATGGGTGCCCGGCGTTGCCCGGGTATTTGGAGGTGAATGTTGAGAAAAAAAACCGGTCGATTTTCTTAATTTTGACCCGTATTATGACTCCTTAATTTTTATTGTTTTGGGCTCAAATCAAATTATCAAGTAAGATCCATGTCCAAGGAACCTATATCTAAAATTTCAAGTGGTTAGATCGAAAATTGTCGGAGAAGTTTAGTAGAGTTTTCAAAGGTCAAATCATTGAACTTTGCCCTCTTCATCTCCACATTTCTGGCCGAAAACCGATCAGATCGATTATCCCAAATCTCAGTACCCTGTATATCAATTTTCGAGTCTTCAGACTAAAAATTGACAGAGTTATTGCGTAGGGAAATGTACACACATAGACACACAGATACACAGATACACAGATACACAGGCAGACAGATAGACACTTTCACTTTTATAGATAGATAGATAGATAGATAGATAGATAGATAGATAGATAACAGTTTAAAATAACGTAGTATTCGAAGCCAAAATAAAATTCCCTCGGTATGGTTACCCTACACAGGCTTATACAAGGATCGGTGCATTTTCCTAAGTGATGTTGCCTATAGTAAAAACACTAAGCTGGATACTCCATCAGACTAGATGAATTCTTGTACTGGAAATAAGTGAGAACGTGATATAATGGGGAAAAGGTGGCTGGTTAATTGTAATGCATCGAAAACCGCATTTCTTTCCAATCATCATAATCGCCTTCACCCCCATAAACAGCTCTTGTCTTGGGGTAGCTCAATGTCTTGACAAGCTCCTGAAACTGACCTTCACTGCTGATCTGAAATGGAACACATATATCAAATATGTTTCCAAGATTGCTGAAAAAGTGTTGGATTATTCTAAAACTCCAGAAGGTATCTCAATTCCAATGTAATCCTCTATCTGTATAAGAGTCAGTTACGCCCTCAAATGGAGTACTGCTATCACATCTTGGCAGGACTTGCTGGGCGCGTCCTATCCTGCCTTGATAGAGTTCAAAACCGGCTTCGAAACCTAGTAGGCCATCGATTTTCTCTTTTCTGCAACCTCTTTTCCACAGAATAAACGTTGCTAGCCCGTCTCGATCGTTATTATCATGGCAAGTGCTCGACTGTACTCCAATCTATAATCTCCCCTTGCTAATGTATATATATATATATATATATATATATATATAATAGCAAAAGTACTAGTCGTTGACTGGGTTCAAAAACAGCCTACAAAAAATGGACTCTGATTTATGAAAGTATGATAGGTTATGAAAAGACAGGGTTGTAAAGAGATAGCTTTGAATTTGGGGGTGTCAAAACAAAGCAAAATATGATGAAAGTAAAAATAAAATAGATAAACCCCATGATTTATTATACCATACCTGTTCAGACTAAAACACTTATCACAATATTCTGTGGATCTATATTAAAAAACCTTGTTAAACTTTTTGACATATTTCCATTCTATGGAGGTCAGGTGCGAACACACACCCCATAATTTTATTACACCATATTTCTTCAAACTGAAACATAATTATCAAAGTATACTTACGCAGATAGATATTAAAAGTCTTTATTAAAGTTTGTGCCTATTTCCATTCTATGGAGGCCAGGCGTGAACGCAGACCCCACAATTTTATTATACTATCCCTATTTAAGTTAAAACATACTTATACAAAGTATTCTCATGTACATCTATATTAAAAATACTTGTAAACGTTTTTTTTTTAATCTTTGAATTTTTTTTTGCCATACTTTGTGAAGCAGGCGCGAACGAAGACCCCACAATTTTAATGAACCATCGTTCTGCCAGATCAAACATACCCATACATGTGTCTCGATACATCTTCTATCTCTATATGTAATCAGTTTTTTAACATAGTCCACCATATAGGAGCCTATTCGTGACCAGACACACACACACACACACACACACACATTCAGCTTTATATATATATATATATATATATATATATATATATATATATAACTACTTCATTTATTCACATAAATTTAATATACGAAAGTATAGATTTATGCGTAAACTTTAAATATTTACTTCAAAAGTGCTCAATACGTAGGTAGAGCTAGTTAGTAATTTATAAAATATATATGGAGATTAAGCTACACTGAATATTCTGCGTTTCATCCAACTATAGGATTCGTCAGGCTTATGCGCCTTCATCCAACTATAGGATTCGTCAGGCTTATGCGCATAAGCCTGACGAATCCTATAGTTGGATGAAACGCAGAATATTCAGTGTAGCTTAATCGCCATATATATTTTATAAATTACTATATATATATATATATATATATATATATATATATATATATATATCTTTATATATATATATATATGTATGTATGTATATATATATTATATATATATGCCAAAAGTCTATATTCACATTTTCATTATGTTGTTCGCATTTATTTTTAAAAGTATGTTGAAATGTTCAATACTTGACAGGACCTGTTTCGTACCGTAGAGTCATTCATGTAATTAATATGTCAATTCTTGAATTCATTCCGCCCTTAGCTCATCAGATGCAGCCAGGAATTGTACATTTTAACATACTTAACAAATAAACTTTCATGGACAACCTCTTGAAATTTGAAATATAGACTCTTGTCATTCATTTGTGATATGCTCTGCAGTTACATCGAGTTTTATAAATTAAAGAATTATTATAAATAAAGGGTGGAATATAAGTGAATAAATGAATAAGCATATTTTTCCATAATCCTTTTTCACTTCTCTGCCATCTCTTTCCCACAGAAGAAACGTTGCGAGCCTGTCTTTTTCGTTATTTTCATGACAAGGGCCCGACTATACCCCAATCTATAATCTCCCCTTGCTAAACTTTTACAAAAACATTTTAACTTCAATCACTATATATAATTTCCTCACCTCTTCATCGGTGCTTAAATCTAAACGCAGATTCCATGAACAAAGTTTCTTTTCTAGAACTGCGCGTCTGTGGAACACAGTTCCGCTGGCCTGCTTCCCAGTTGAATAAAACATAATAGCCTTCAAGTCCAATGCAAACAAGTTCTTGTTGGAACGTCCCCATAAATAATTAAATTCCACCCAATTTACACCATTAGCAATTACTATACTACCACCTTACATTAATTAACCTTTATCCTTGAGTCGTTTTCATGCCATGATAAGTGGTGACTCCCAAGTAAAAAAAAAAGACTAATAAACCAAAATAAATAATTTGCTAATAGTTAGTCAACTGGTCAATAAGGATGAGCAAAATTAATATTACTAACTTTTTTTACTAACTAAACGTTTGAAGAGAATTCAATACTGTAGAACCCAACCATACGGTGGCTTTAGGATGCGTTTTGTTTTGTTTTTTTAGGTTACGATGTGGAATACGCAAATTTTCTGGCCCTGAGTTACGGTATTTGTTCCGCCTTGCGTGCTATTTAATTATATACAGGTGTATTATGTACCATACTCTATTCTGTTACTAATTTTTAATGCCATATCCCGGGGTTCTACAATATTCGAATATCTGTGCATTTCATAGAGTGATCACTATAACAATTTAATAATTATTGCATTGTATTAATTGTTACTATTTATTAATTATAGCAATTTATTACTTGGTTCTCTTTATTTATTGTTGTTATTTATTATGGTTGCTATTTATTAATTATTCATATTTATTATTTGGTGCTATTTATTAATTTTTGCTATTTATTACTATTGCCATTTCTTAATTGTTGCGGCTTATTAATTATTACTATTTATTACTTATTGCTATTTATAAATGGGTTATGTGTATTAACTATTGCTATTTATTAATTGTTGTTATTTATTAATTGTTGCTATTTATTAATTATTGCTATTTATTAATTGTTACCATGTATTAATTTTTGATATTTATTAATTATTGCTATTTATAAATTGCTACTATTTATTGATTGTTGCTATTTATTAATTATTGCTATTTATTAATTGTTGCTATTTATTAATTGTTGCTATTTATTAATTGTCGCTATTAATTAATTGTTGCTATTTATTGATTGTTGATATTTATTACTTGTTGCTATTTATTAATTGTTGCTATTTATTAATTGTTGCTATTTATTAATCATCGCTATTTATCAATTGTTGCTATTTATTAATTATTGCTATTTATTAAGTGTTATTATTTAGTAATTGTTGCTATTTATTAATTGTTGCTATTTATTAATTATCGCTATTTATTAATTATTGCTATTTATTGATTGTTGCTATTTATTAATCATTGCTATTTATTGATTGTTGCTATTTATTAATTATTGTTATTTATTAATTGTTGCTATTTATTAATTGTTGATATTTATTACTTGTTGCTATTTATTAATTGTTGCTATTTATTAATTGTTGCTATTTATTAATCATCGCTATTTATCAATTGTTGCTATTTATTAATTATTGCTATTTATTAAGTGTTATTATTTAGTAATTGTTGCTATTTATTAATTGTTGCTATTTATTAATTATCGCTATTTATTAATTATTGCTATTTATTGATTGTTGCTATTTATTAATCATTGCTATTTATTGATTGTTGCTATTTATTAATTATTGTTATTTATTAATTGTTGCTATTTATTAATTGTTGCTATTTATTAATTTTTGCTATTTATTAATTTTTGCTATTTATTAATTTTTGCTATTTATTAATTATTGCTATTTATTGATTGTTGCTATTTATTAATTATTGCTATTTATTGATTGTTACTATTTATTAATTATTGCTATTTATTAATTGTTGCTATTTATCAATTATTGTTATTTATTGATTGTTGCTATTTATTAATTATTGCTATTTATTGATTGTTGCTATTTATTAATTATTGCTATTTATTGATTGTTACTATTTATTAATTATTGCTATTTATTAATTGTTGCTATTTATCAATTATTGCTATTTATTGATTGTTGCTATTTATTAATTATTGTTATTTATTGATTGTTGCTATTTATCAATTATTGTTATTTATTGATTGTTACTATTTATTAATTGTTACTATTTATTAATTGTTGCTATTTATTAATTGTTGCTTTTTATTAATTATCGCTATTTATTAATTGTTGGTATTTATTAATTGTCGATATTTATTAATTGTTACTGTTTATTAATTGTTGCTATTATTAATTGTTACTATTTATTAATTGTTACTATTTATTAATTGTTGCTATTTATTAATTGTTGCTATTTATTAATTATCGCTATTTATTAATTGTTAATATTTATCAATTGTTGCAATTTATTAATTTTGCTATTTATTGATTGTTGCTATTTATCAATTATTGCTATTTATCAATTATTGTTATTTATTAATTATTACTATTTATTAATTGTTGCTATTTATTAATTGTTGGTATATATAAATTGTTGCTATTTATTAATTGTTTATACTTATTAATTATTGCTATTTATTGATTGTTACTATTTATTAATTATTGCTATTATTAATTTTTGTTATTTATTAATTGTTGCTATTTATTGATTGTAACTATTTATTAATTGTTACTATTTATTGATTGTAACTATTTATTCATTGTTACTATTTATTAAGTGTTGCTATTTATTAATTGTTGCTATTTATTAATTGTTGCTATTTATTAATTGCTGCTATTTATTAATTGTTGCTATTTATTGATTGTTGCTATTTATTAATTGTTACTATTTATTAATTGTTGCTATTTATTAATTGTTTCTATTTATTGATTGTAACTATTTATTCATTGTTACTATTTATTAAGTGTTGCTATTTATTAATTGTTGCTATTTATTAATTGTTGCTATTTATTAATTGCTGCTATTTATTAATTGTTGCTATTTATTGATTGTTGCTATTTATTACTATTGACATTTCTTAATTGTTGTAATTTATTAATTATTGCTATTTATTACTTGTTTCTATTTATTAATTATTGCTATTTATTAATGGTTACTTTGTATTAATTTTTGCTATAATTAATTCTTGCTATTAATATATTACTTATATTTATTGCTTGTTGTTTATTAATTATTTATTGTTGTTTTTTATTAATTATTGCTTTTTATTACTTGTTTCCATTTATCAGTTACTACTTATTAATCATTGCTATTTATTTGTCGTTGCAATTTAATAATAGTTGCTATTTATTAATAGTTGCTATTTATTAATTATTGTTATTTCTTAATTATTGCTATTTATTAATTATTCCTAGTTTGGACTTGTTTCCATATATTAATTGTTTGTATTTATTTATTGTTTCTATTTATTAATTATTACTATTTATTTATTATTGCTATTCATTTATTATTGCTATTTATTTATTATTGCTATTCATTTATTATTGCTATTTATTAATAGAAGGGGGTCGCTTTATTTGAAGTAAAATGAAACAGAACATAATAGACAAACCTGTGGTCCGTTGGGCACCACTATTTCTTCAGCTCACATTGTTACTCGATCCGAAGCTGTACGCCTAGGTTGCTAAGCTTATCTCCCTTGGACACCTTCTTTAACGAATATGGTATATAACCATTTCGCATCAAGAGATAAGACATCTTTATGTTACTATTTTGCCTCCCGTATTCTCAGCGTTTTCTTACTGTATTAATACTACGGCTGCGTATTGCTAGTACTGTTGCTATTACTAAAACAAATACTTCTAATAATAATAATATCAAGAAATGTTAATCAAATTGACTAATTAGACCGTACACCTCACAATAATGCTAGATTTTGGAATTCCCTTTCTGCTATCTGTTTATCTGACTGTACTGATATACAGAATTTTAAATGTAATGTAAACTAACATCTTGTTAACACATCCTAAAGATCGTCCTAAATAGTAACCCCTTACATTCAAGTTGCTATGTGCCTCATTAGGGGGTTAACGTGAGTAAAAAAAAATATTGTAAACAGACGAAATATCAAGAAAAATCTTCAAATGCGAAAATCAACTCACATAACAATCTAGTGGTAGCTGAAATGACAAGTTTCCATACGTTTCTAGTTCTCCCCACCTTTTTCGATAATCCTTACAAATGAATTTGCCATGTCGCAACAGCCGCTTACCATTGGCTTTTCGCTGGCAGCGACCTTGGCCTTCACTGGAATTTGGGTTGCAACATGCTTCTATCAAATCTCAGTACTCTTCGCATTTATCCACTGGAGGTCTGCTTAGTGCTTATTTTTTCCCATCATCTTTGATCCTTCAAAATTATTTGATACGGCACCAGTTGATGCGGACTCCAAATTTATAGGGGGGGGGCATACTTAAATAATAATTTTGCGATCTAAGTTTTCTTGGTTTCGTGTGGTGTTATTTTAAACTCCTTCTTCTTCTTCTTATCATTTATTATTATTATTATTATTATTATTATTATTATTATTATTATTTCACAGAGGTCATAAAAGATCTCTCCTTGAAAACAAATCTGAGTGACAACAAGTCTCCCCAGGTTTCCGTAACTTTCCAGCTCATACGGTACAATTTTCAAATGAATTTACGTTATCGCAACAGCCGCTACCATTGACTTCTCGCTGGAAACGGCCATTGGTCTCGACTGTCTATCCATCCTTCTTGACACTATTTGGTGTCACTCTTTTGTAGGGGCGGTGATAGGGCAATTGGAGAGGATGGTGGGGTAGGGGATAGAGAACTTATATTGTATGCAGCTTTAATGTTCTTGCTTCCATGTAACGCTTTTTCGTGTTTCGCTTCTGCAACAGTTTGTCGGGCCTGCTCATGTGAATTAGTCTTCAC
>NC_136513.1:34000830-34033330 GCF_053919585.1 Euprymna scolopes
GTTGCTTAGAACAGAAAAAAATGCATGACAATACAATGTTGCAAGAAGAAATAAGCATAAATATATTTTAATTCAGACAGAAAAATATGAAAGATATGCGCATGCGCGTATTATGTATTTTTTTCTAAACAGTACACTTTTTGTAAGTAAACAAAAAATACTCGAACTGAAATCGAAACTAAAACCTAAAGACAGTGAGTACAGGATGATAGCCGTTTGGCCAGCTTGACGCGAACTTCAAAATGCGTTTTCAAATCTACTTGTTCTTAACATAGGGAATCTGTTATGTGAACGATTCACGCCTGCGCATTTATTGACAAACAGATTCACGCATGCGCATTCATTGACAAACAGATTCACGCATGCGCATTCGGTGACAAACAGATTCACGCATGCGCCTTCAGTTGACAAACAGATAAAAAATCCGATGCCCCCCCACGTACCAATTTTTCAATGTTGTCGTCTTATCAGTACTTTTTTCGAAATGAAAACTTATTAAAAAGTTTCCACCTGTCCGAATACCCTATATACAAAATTTCAAGTCTGTAGATCCAAAATTCGTTGAGTATATAGAGCGAGAAATGTCCCCAGACACACATTCTCACTTTATATATATATATATATATATATATATATTATAATATAAAGCTGAACGTCTGTGTGTGTGTGTGTGTGTGTGTGTGTGTGTGTGTGTGTGTGTGTGTGTGTGTGTGTGTGTGTGTGTGTGTGGTCACAAATAGGCTCCTATATGGCTGACTATTTTAAAAAAACTGATTACATATAATGATAAAAGATGTATCGAGGATCAGGAATGGGTATGTTTGATCTGGCAGAACAGTGGTTCATTAAAATTGTGGGGTCTGCGTTCGCGACTGGTTCACAAAGTATGGAAATAAAAAAATTTTAAAATAAAAAAACGTTTACAAGGGTTTTTGATATAGATGTACATAAGAATACTTTGATAAATATGTTTTAACTTAAATAGGGATGGTATAATAAAATTGTGGGGTTGTGTTCGCACCTAGCCTCCATCCACAAAATATTGTGATAAGTATTTCAGCGTGAACAGGTATGGTATAATAAACTATGGGGTTTATCTATTTTATTTTTACTTTCATCATATTTTGCTTTGGTTTTGATACCCCCGAATTCGATTCGAAGCTATCTCTTTACAACCCTTCCTTTTCATAACCTATCATCTTCTCTTCTCTTCTCTCTTCTCTTCTATCTTCTTCTTCTTCTATTCTTCTATCTTCTTCTATCTTCTTCTATATAAATAAAATGAACTCATTTTTCCCGTCTGATTTTGACATTAATAGGATTAAAAATCAAGATATTTCATGCAAATATAATATGCACAAACGGCAGAACAATATCTGAGGTGTGTTATAGGCTTATTATTTCTCGAATTCCTCGATAATCTTAGATTTCTATACTTTTTCTGCTGAGAAGTCACGGCCAAAATCGGTTAAGATCAATGGAAGTGGTAAAATATTTTCTCTCTAATAAATTCCTCCTCCCCCTGCCACCACTTAACACCGTTTGGGGATCGTTCACAAAGAACAGTTGAGAAGAGAACACCGGTTTGGCTTCGTAGTTCTTTCATGTGAAGTTATTTAAAATCACTAAACTAAGCTGCAGTGTTCTGTGGCGTAGTGGTTAGCGTGCTGGACAATTCACATTATATTTTCACGTTCGCGCCGACCTACCGTAGTCGTTTTTTTTTTTTTGTTTTTTTTTTCCTAAACAAGTGGAATGGACTTTTCTTGGTGGCCGAACTGTTAACGTTGCGGATGTTTTTGTTTTTTTTCACACTTTATTTTCCTACTTTTACTCATGACTCCGGGTTTGATCCTTCCTACTTACCTACCATAACATTTTTTAAAACTCCCCCCCCCGTCCCTAGAACAAACACTCGGGCAACGCCGGATACCCCCGCTAGTACCTTCTATCTTCTATATAAATAAAATGAACTCATTTTTTCCCGTCTGATTTTGACATTAATAGGATTAAAAATCAAGATATTTCATGCAAATATAATATGCACAAACGGCAGAACAATATCTGAGGTGTGTTATAGGCTTATTATTTCTCGAATTCCTCGATAATCTTAGATTTCTATACTTTTTCTGCTGAGAAGTCACGGCCAAAATCGGTTAAGATCAATGGAAGTGGTAAAATATTTTCTCTCTAATAAATTCCTCCTCCCCCTGCCACCACTTAACACCGTTTGGGGATCGTTCACAAAGAACAGTTGAGAAGAGAACACCGGTTTGGCTTCGTAGTTCTTTCATGTGAAGTTATTTAAAATCACTAAACTAAGCTGCAGTGTTCTGTGGCGTAGTGGTTAGCGTGCTGGACAATTCACATTATATTTTCACGTTCGCGCCGACCTACCGTAGTCGTTTTTTTTTTTTGTTTTTTTTTTCCTAAACAAGTGGAATGGACTTTTCTTGGTGGCCGAACTGTTAACGTTGCGGATGTTTTTGTTTTTTTTCACACTTTATTTTCCTACTTTTACTCATGACTCCGGGTTTGATCCTTCCTACTTACCTACCATAACATTTTTTAAAACTCCCCCCCCCCGTCCCTAGAACAAACACTCGGGCAACGCCGGATACCCCCGCTAGTACCTTCTATCTATATAAATAAAATGAACTCATTTTTTCCCGTCTGATTTTGACATTAATAGGATTAAAAATCAAGATATTTCATGCAAATATAATATGCACAAACGGCAGAACAATATCTGAGGTGTGTTATAGGCTTATTATTTCTCGAATTCCTCGATAATCTTAGATTTCTATACTTTTTCTGCTGAGAAGTCACGGCCAAAATCGGTTAAGATCAATGGAAGTGGTAAAATATTTTCTCTCTAATAAATTCCTCCTCCCCCTGCCACCACTTAACACCGTTTGGGGATCGTTCACAAAGAACAGTTGAGAAGAGAACACCGGTTTGGCTTCGTAGTTCTTTCATGTGAAGTTATTTAAAATCACTAAACTAAGCTGCAGTGTTCTGTGGCGTAGTGGTTAGCGTGCTGGACAATTCACATTATATTTTCACGTTCGCGCCGACCTACCGTAGTCGTTTTTTTTTTTGTTTTTGTTTTTTCCTAAACAAGTGGAATGGACTTTTCTTGGTGGCCGAACTGTTAACGTTGCGGATGTTTTTGTTTTTTTTCACACTTTATTTTCCTACTTTTACTCATGACTCCGGGTTTGATCCTTCCTACTTACCTACCATAACATTTTTTAAAACTCCCCCCCCCGTCCCTAGAACAAACACTCGGGCAACGCCGGATACCCCCGCTAGTACCTTCATAAATCAGAGTCCATTTTCTGTAGGCTGCTTTTGAACTTTTGCTAGTATATATATATATATATATATATATATATATATATATATATATTATTAACTGGTTAGGTTAAAGTACATAATAATTAACATATTTAATTGTTAATTATTGTTATTGATTGCTAACTATTCTGTACTGTACCTAAGAATAAAAGTTGGTCTTTGCAGTATCTGTCGGAACAGATGGTGTTTATTTGCTCCCCCACTGAGCAAATTAGGCACAAGGCCGTTTTTAATGTGAGGTAAAAACCAGCTCCCCTAAAAGTAGGCAAAAAGGGGGCACTCTGGTTACCAAAAATAATAATTGTCCCAGTATAGAGGGTTTCCCCTCCATTGACTGGTACAAATTATCTTAAGTGCAGTATCTGCCGGAACAGATACTACACTTTGATCTTGTCGCCCGTGGCCACAGAGAACCGGGGGGGGCAGTCATTACCTATATAGGTCTTATATGTGGGGGCAACCCCACATAGGGTCTTTGCTTGCAGTATCTGCCGGAACAGATGGTATTTATTTGCTCCCCCACCGAGCAAATTAGGCACAAGACCGATTTTTAAAGTGAGGAGTGAAGGGGAAATGGGGACCAACTCCCCGGGGAGTAGGGGAGCTGGATAGTGACAATTGGTATGAAGGGTTGCCCCTACATTGACCAAGGTCTTATATGTGGAGTTGCCCCCACATATGGTCTTTGCTTGCAGTATCTGCCGGAACAGATGGTATTTATTTGCTCCCCCACCGAGCAAATTAGGCACAAGGCCAATTTTTAATGTGAGGAGTGAAGGGAGGGGAAAGGGAAAAAGGGGACCAGCTCCCGAGAGGTGGGAAATGGGAGCTGGTTAAAGGTCAGGCATGTGGGGTTGCCCCCACATCTGGTCTTTGCTAGTCATAGCTAGTCCTAGCTAGTCATAGCTTGCAGTATCTGCCGGAACAGATACTACACTTTGATCTTGGCTAAAAAGATCTTTATTAAAAAGGAGGATAGAAGGTGATAACGTACTACGGGCATTAAATTAGTATATAGATACATTAATTTAATAATCGTAGTTTGCTCAGTTGGGGAGCAAATAAATACCTCAAAGTGTAGTATCTGTTCCGACAGATACTGCAAGCAAAGACCCTATGTGGGGGCAACCCCACATATAAAACCTTGGTCAATGTAGGGGCAACCCTTCATACCCATTGTCACTATCCAGCTCCCTTCTCCCTCGGAAGTTGGACCCCATTTCCCCTTCACTCCTCACTTTAAAAATCGGTCTTGTGCCTAATTTGCTCGGTGGGGGAGCAAATAAATACCTGGTCGCGAATAGGCTCCTGTATGGTTGTCTATTATAGAAAACTGATGACATATATTGATAGAAGATGTATCGAGACACAGAAATGGGTATGTTTGATCTGGCATAATGATGACTCATTAAAATTGTGGGGTCTGCGTACCGCCTGGTCCACAAAGTATGGAAATAAAAAATTTAAAATTAAAAATAACGTTTACAAGTGTTTTTGATATAGATGTACATAATAATACTTTGATAAGTATGTTTTAACTTAAATAGGGATGGTATAATAAAATTGTGGGATCTGCGTTCGCGCCTGGCCTCCATAGAATGGAAATAGGAACAAACTTTAATAAAGACTTTTCATATCTATCTGTGTAAGTATACTTTGATAATTATGTTTCATTTTGAAGAAATATGGTATAATAAAATTATGGGGTATCCGTTCGCGGCTGACCTCCATACAATGAAAATATGTCACAAAGTTTAACAAGTTTTTTTTTAATATAGATCCACAGAATATTGTGATAAGTATTTCAGTGTGAACAGTTATGGTATAATAAACTATGTGGTTTATCTATTTTATTTTTACTTTCATCATATTTTGCTTTGGTTTTGATACCCCCAAATTCAAAGCTATCTCTTTACAACCCTGTCTTTTCACAACCTATCATACTTTCATAAATCAGAGTCCATTTTCTGTAGGCTGTTTTTGAACCCAGTCAACGACGGGTACTTTTGCTAGTAATTTATAATCTGGAAACCGTGACACGCGTTCGTACGCAAAACGTAATAGGGTATTAATATATAGATTCGCGGAACCTGTGGAAATTCCACAGCGGCATCGTTCGTGTGTAAAATATTGCTACTGGACATTCTGTGGACGTCCAGCGTGAATGGAGACGCCACGATATTATTGTAGCCGTTTTGTCAAAACTGTAAAAGTATTTATCTAAGTAATCTTGTTAATGTAGTATCACCCTATGATATCATTATGCCATCTTTAGACAGAGCAGATACTAACCTTGGATACTAGCCAGAAGAAAATATATTTTTGTTTCACACTCGACCGAAAAACGAAATCATTTTTTCGTTAATTTTTTTTTTTTTTTTAATTTAGATTGCATTTTCGATGACTGGGAGATTCTACTAATTTACCATTTAAAAGTCAGTGTGTGTTTGTGACTTCCTCCCTTATAGATTCCGAAACGACTGAGCTGATATTTTGCAAATTTCATAAAAAGCTAATTTATATACCTGGAAGTAGTTTTAGATATGTTGTGTACAGAAATTCGTTCGATACCATCGAACATCGAAAAAATCCAATCTTAAAAATATTTTTTTCTTTTCTGATAGATAAAAAAAAAAAAAAAAAAATTTACATGGGAATATTTTATGTTCCACCGGTACAATCTTCGCCGGTGTCACGTAAAATATCCCCCCCTGTGAAAATTCTTCTTTTATTTAGAGAAGAAGACTATTTTTAAGATCGTCAAGCCCAAATATCAGCTGACGTGATATTGCAAACAAACACAAACGGACTTTGATGAACGACATTATTATTGTTTCATTTATTTTATTTTTATTCTTTTTATTTATTTATTTATTTATTGCGAATTAGTCCACCGGGAAAATTATTCCTTGCCATATATAATATTCACTATAAGATTGATTCTATAATAATACATACGCAATTTGCATAAATCGAAATATCATGTTTAAGCGGATTGTATGGTCGGGCAACGTCGGGTGTCCACCTAATATATAGATAACTAGCATTTCGGCCCGGCGTTGCCCGGGTGTTTGGAGGTGTATGCTGAGCAAAAAAAAAATTTTTTTAACTTTGACCCCTATGATGACCCCTTAACATTTATTGTTTTGAGCTCAAATTGAGTTACTAAGTTAGATCCATGTCCAAGGAACCTATATCTAAAATTTCAAGTGTTTAGACCCAAAATTCTCGGAGGAGTTTGGTAGAGTTCTCAAAGGTAAAATCGTTGAACTTTGACCCCTTTACAGCCAAATTTCTGGCCGAAAATGGATCACATAGATTTTCCCAAATCTCAGTACTCTGTATATCAAATTTCGAGTCTGTAGACTAAAAATTGACAGATTTATTGCGTAAGGAAATGTACACAGACACACAGACAGACAGACACGTTCACTTTTATAGATATATAGATAGATAGATTACCAGATGTGCAGCTAGAATGGTAAATAAACATGAAATATGCAACTTTCAAATGCTACCTTTCAAAACAAGTAAACGTAAATTTAATAAAATAAAAAAAATACAATAGATAAATAAACCTGAGTTTGCATCATTGGTAACAGTGCTAGAAACTTATAACCAATCACAATCAAGAACTTGTACTTAAAGCATTTAAGTTTCCTACCGAACTGTATACTTTTAAAGTGTGGAAACGAACTTTTAGATTTATTATCTCCACAGTTGAACTCGTTAAATTGATTTTTTTTTAACGGAAATCGCTCCAGACAATGCAAATAGCCATTGGATGTAAGAAGCTAAAAATAAATAAATACCACTTCGAGATCAAAAAAACTAGCCAATGATAAATGTTAAATAGATGGATTCCAACACAGAAAACAGCAAGTCTTCCACCTTTGTCAGAAATATCGCTCATAAATTTGAGGACTAAAGAAAGGAACTAAGGGAAGCTATAGGTACGTGTTTGCCAAAAGTAAACATGGGGTCCATTTTTTACTTTCCTGTAGTAAAGTTCTTTTATCGAAATACGGTACAAATGGTGACTGGCTTTTTACAGGCAGTTGCATAGCTTTGGATAGCTTTATACAGTAACTATAGTACAAAAAAGTATGACTTACCATACCGCAAACTGGAAGGGAGGACTTGCACTCGAAATTCGCAATTGAGGTAAGTCTTTATTTTTTAATTAGTTTAAAGGCATGGAACTTCACTGAAGAAATGTTAGGCAAGTATTTAGTTTCTTGCGTGTTAAAAAAAAAGGACTTTTGAATAAAGTATAATTTTGAATCTAAAATAATTCGAAAACGATTTCAGAACGTTTAAACTATATAGATCGGTGAAAAATTAAACTGTAATGCGTTTGGTAAAAGATATCAGTTTCATATTTTGTTTTTTTGGTGGTTTTATCTCTATTTCTTTCGTTGTTACCTATACTGCAAATTTATCACGATCTTACTATAAAAAATATTAAAGGAGAATGGAATTAAAAATAAAAGCAAGCATCAAGTCCACTATATGTTTTTTTTTCTCCATTGAATTGTAAGAAACGGATATAATAAGAGAATAATATATTTCTCAGCACGCGTGTTGGAATATACGGTGAATATGAAATTTAAACAAAAAAAAATGGAGAAGAAATAGAATTTAAAATTACAAAAAAATACGAACCGAGTCTCCACAACTCTCTCTCTCTCTCTCTCTCTCTCTCTCTCTCTCTCTCTCTCTCTCTCTCTCTCTCTCTCCTCAATTGAAAATAAACACTATAATAAATGCGTACAAATTAAGCACTAATGAATAAGTAAGGGGGGATTGAAGAAGCAAAAAACGAAAACAGCTGTAAAGACAAAAATCCATATCGAATATTAAGATGAAATAAATAAAACGAAAATCAATAAAGCCTAAAACAATGGCGGCCTATTTTCGAGAGGAACCAGCAACGAACTGCGCATGCGTTAACGTGATTGGCACCGTTAAGCAGCTGAAGAAGAAATGGAGGAAATGGGAATATCTGATAAAATATTAAATAATTCAAATTTTATGAAAGTTTTTTATTATTATTGTTTGAACGGATGTATATGTTGTAGCGTCGTTCCTGGCTACGTGTAGTGTGTTTTGGTGATAGTACGTTTTTAGAAAGTGCCAAGCGCAGAGCTAACAATTAATAAATATGTAGTTGAATTGGAGAATGAAAAGATAAATGTTAGCAAGTGCGTAGTCAATAATGTATTTGGCGAATGAGATGAGAAACCGTGAATTAACAAACAAAACATATTTATACGTCAACGATTTTACAGAAATTTCAAATATACTTTGAAGGACCAAATCTCGTTGAAAAGTTTTAAAGCTCATTAATAAGAATAATAATTGTTCCTACTGTGCGTGTGAGTGGGGGATAGTTTACGTTATGGGTGGCATGTGTTCATTAGAGATAGAGTTGCAGGCTTAAAGGTATTTCAGCATGTTGTGTCGTATTGCAGTTGTCTTAAATAGGATTAAAGAATGGAGACATGTCCCGTGTTACGTAATAAGCGTCCACGGAAGAATTCTGAATTCCTGTTCACCAACTTGTTTAATTTTACACTGAATTGTTACTTCTGGAGTTTGAAACGATTTTTATTGATTGGTAAATACTTTTAGTTAACATGTTCCTGTGAAAACTTCTCGTTCTGGAGAGTGACGAAGAAAGGAAATCCTAATGAAGTGGAGAAATAAAAAGGGTAGCATTTTTTTTTTTACGTAAACAATTAGTTGAAATGACGAATGAAATAATGAATAAAAAAAATATGAATGGGTCATCAGTCAGCAAGTGCTAACCTGACAACGATATGTTGGGAATGAGAGGGGAAAACATGAATTAATGAACAAAATAATGTTTATCTACAAGAAGCATTTCTGGAAAATTGTTGAATAAAATATATTTTGAAAGACCGAAGTGTTTTAGAAGTTCTAAAACTGTTGCATAGGAAGAAGTCAAAACGATTACGCGAAAAAAAAGAAAAGAAAAGAAAAAAGAAAAGAAAAGAAAAAAAAGAAAAAAGAAAAGAAAAGAAAAAAAAGAAAAAAAGAAAAAAAGAAAAGAAAAAAAAAAAGAAAAAATAATCAGAATAAATAAAAGAAAAAAGGGAATAGTTTATTGTGCTCTTTCGTCTCGCACATTGATTTCTAGTTCATAAAAACGTCACGTTTTAAATGTATTCGTTTTTTTTTGTTTTTTTCTGATAAGAATTGCCTTCCAAATAATAATATGCTAAGACACGGAATATCCTTAGGTACGTTATCACCTTTCACACACACTAAAAAATTCGATCGTCTCTGATTATTGGTGATTAATATGATATCACTAAAGGAAATCAAATTCCAACTTGTTCATTTTAAAGCGAATTGTTCTAAATTCAAGATATGCCGTCCTATCTATAAAACAGTATAATCTATACATACACACACACATACATACATATATATTTATGTGTGTGTGCGTGTGTGTGTGTTTAAAAATATCCAATATTTGTTTACCTAAATTGAATAAGATATATATATATATATATATATATATAATTGACTTTACATGTCTGTCTGTGTGATGAACGGTCTCTATCAAACTACTCCGCCAGTCCTTAGTCTACAGGCATGAAACTTGGTATATAGAGGATTTGGACCTGTGGAACAAATTTGATTTGGTTTTTATCTGGTAAAAATAGCTGCTAAGGGGTCAAAATTGAAAAAAAATGGAACTTAGATGCCGTGAGTCGACTATACGTGTTATTTTGACGCATACATAAATATGTATTTTTATTAAAAACAAGCTTATATATATTTCGGTTTTCTGTGCATATAGACTTAGATCAGACGGTAACGAATAAAGCTGGAGAGTTACATGGTTCGAATTTAACTGATGGTACCCAACTTTTTTGTTTTGTTTTGTTTTTTTTATCTTTTGAAAGCACTACTCTCTATGGGCACAATATAATAATCTATAGAATATTGACTCTATAATAATGAATATGACATCTTCATAAATTAAAATATCATATTTAAGCGTACTTTACGACCTGGTCATACCAAGCAGCCACTGGTACAATATAATAATCAATAGATTATTGGCTTTATAAAAATAAATACGAAATCTGCATAAATTAATATATATTTAAGCGTGTTTTACGACTTGGCAACGCCGGGCGGCCTTCTAGATTTACATAAATATGTTTCACAAAATTACATTTATTTTATTGATATGAAGACTATTTTAGCTGACTATCACGTTTAGAGAAAGAAAAAAGATAAAGTCAGAATTTCGTTAATAAATGTAAAAAGGTACACAGACTTTCATTTCGTTTCTGCATGATTTCTATATATACTATTTATTCAAAAAGAATCAACATTCAAGAGGTTATCTCATTTACATATTACATTAAAGAAAATCTATTTTTAATAATTAGCTCTAAATTTTTAATAGAAATCAGTAATAGAATTGTGTTAAGTATTCTATTTAGAAATATTTTATAAAGGTAATTTAATTTATTTTTAATTGTATTTACAGTAGAACCCTGCGATACGCTGGACCAAGGATACGTTTGTTTTTCAGGTTACGATGTGGAATACGAATTTTTTTTTCCGGTCCCTTGTTACGGTATTTCCCCCGATTTACAGTGTTGTTTATAATGTCATTTGATTATATACATGTGTATTATATACTGGACTGTATTTTGTGGCTGATTTTTAATGCCGTATCTTAGGCTTCTACAGTACATTTAACTTATTTTTAATTATAATTATAATTCATATAAACTGCGTAATTTTTTACTTAACCTATGGTTATTTCTATTTAAGCTATAAATTTATATTCCTGTTTGAATTTAATAGATGAAGGTGGCTAAGTTTTATGTTTCCCAAAAATCCCCCCCCAAAAAAAAAATATGTTTTATGTTTCCCTAAAATCAAAATAAAAGTATTATGTTTCCCGAAAATCCAAAAAAAAAATTTTATGTTTACCAAAAATCAAAAAAAAAAAAAGTTTTATGTTTATCAAAAATCAAAAAAAAAATGAGTTTTGTTTCCCAAAAATCAAAAAAAAAAAGTGTTATGGTTCCCAAAAACCAAAAAAAAAAAAAAATAATAAGTTTTATGTTTCCCAAAAATAAAAAAAACAGTTTTATGTTTCCCAAAAATAAAAAAGGTATATGTTTCCCTAAAATCAAAAAAAAAAAAAGTGTTATGGTTCCCAAAAAAAAAAAAAAAAAGTTTTATGTTTCCCAAAAATCAAAAAAAAAATGATGTACTTTTTAAAATAAAAAAATTGAAAAAGTCTTCCAGACTAAGGACAAGAAAGATAAAATATATCATTAAAATACTTTTTAAAAAATACTGTAAAACTGGCAAATATTTAAATAATAAAAAATGTTTTCAGATTCAAATATTCAGAGCAGACGATTTTTCTCCAATTTCAACTAATTAACCGTGATTGGTGAATTTGTGTCATGTTAGATACATTATTGATTGTGATTGGTGGCGATCCGTGGAGAACATAAAGTACTGCCGTAAAATATTCCAATAGTCAACGTTCAGGAATAATGGTAATAATTTAGGATAGTGTGTAACAAAATCCTTCGTTTTTTTGTTGTTTTTTTTTTAACCTAGCAACCCCGAGTATGTGCAGCTAATTTTTCTATAATCTTTTATATAAATGAAATAGTAGATTATGTGCCGGTGTTTGGGTGAAAATATTTAACCGATAAACTCTTAAACTACTGGTCACTTAACACTGAAATTAACAGAAAATAGTAATCATACACCAAGGAGTGTTTATGACGAGTAAAATCTTTGTTTGGATGGATGAATAACGCATACAGAAATATGTCAGCATGTTAAAATGCAAAATATTCATTTCAACTTGCCGACATAGTTCTATTACTTTTGCACATCCGCAAATTGATTCACAGCTTGAAGTGATTTAATTATAAATCTTTCTCATCTATCTGTCGATAGCTCAAACGGTCGGGAACGCGGGTTGCTCAAAAGAGAAATCATCAAAGTGGAGTAACTGTACAACTGGATTTTACCAAGTACTTTATCCACTACATCACGGGTCTTTCCGTAAGGTTTCTGTTCGAAATTCCGTGCAGATGTCCGAGATAGACAAAAAAATTAATATTCCCAAGTTCGATAAAAAGATTCGCGGGTTCGACAATATACACGTGAAGAAGGTTGGAGGTTACATCAACCGAAACATTGTGAAAATAACACTCAAGATGAGAACTGTAGTCCGAATTATCCGAATAATAAAAATGATCAATCTTCATCTAAAAATTGCAAATTCTACATATATACAGCATTTTGGATGGCAAGGCTGTTGAGGTTGTCCAGAAGGCTTGTTTTTTTTTTGTTTTTGTTTTTGTTTTTTTTTTTCGTCATTGCAGAATATGGAGGAGTTGGTGTTAAATTTAGGAGTATGGGGGGAATTTCTGCCGTTACTATGTATGCACCTTCAATATAGACCTTAATTACACGCGCAGGCACTCTAACAGGGGAAATATCTATTATTTCTCGAGACAGAACAGAGGCCATTCATCCATCCATATTACTAAAACTCTTCTGCTCGTACATACTTGTTTGCATATTGAATGTTTTAGATTGCGGAGGTAAAGGACGAACGAGACGAAACGTAGGAAGGCGTGTGGAATAGAGGGGGGGTACTAGCAGCATCGTACGAGGAGTACGGTAACGTAAATAAATGAATGACAGAAATAAAGAAAACGAAAAACTTGAAAACTACAGAAAGTCATAAGAATTTTGTATTCTTGAAATCTTGGCAATTGTGCAGTATATTTAACAATACAAAAGTGTATGAAAAATAAACAAATAGGCAACAAATAATTGTTACCAAAGGCAATAAAATTTACTTTACTGTATGATTTTAACGTGTATTTGCTGACTGTAAACCACATTGTTTACTGTTACATTCAGCAGCTGTATTCTAAAATTCATAATGATCGGTTAATTAGTTTATTAGATAAGGATGTACATAGAAATATATAAACATATAAACATGGCTAATATTTATTTTACATAGAGATATTATAATCCCGAAGTTATGCCATCGATTTTCTAAATACCCTGTCTATGTTTCTCTGTTTGTTTATGTATATTTTTATATTACTTTCTTAATTGTGCTGATTTTCTAAATGACTGTTTATGCGCATGCGTGATACCTAGGAAATCCGCCATAATTCTCGTGTCTTTTTTTTTTGTTTTTTTTTTTGTTTTTTTCATCGTGGAAAAAATTTCTCAGGAGTAAAAATAAGTTTACGTTAAAAAAAACATGAAAAATAAACATTTTTTTGTCTCACCCGATATTAAGCTACTTAATGCAATAAATAAATAAATAAATAAATAAATATGATTGTTTTTTTAATCGGGGAGAATTATATAAAAACACGCGGATTAGAAAATTCCGAACGAACAATTATTTGATGACAAATATGATTCGATTTAAATATCTCTAAACAGTATTCGATCTTTAAAATAACATTAAAAAAATAGTTCGTATATAGGAACTGCGAAAAGCGACATATTTTAAAAGAAAAATGAATTCGGCTGCATAGATCTACTATTAGCTGGATGGCTGGCGTTGCCCGGTCGTACAATACGCTTAAACATGATATTTTAATTTATGCAGATTGCGTATGTATTTTTATAGAATCAATCGTCTATTGATCATTATATATTACTAGGAATAATTTGCCCGATGGACTAATTCGCAAAAAATAAAAAAAAAATGTAATAATAATGTCGTTCATCAGATTCCGTCTGTGTTTGTTTACAATATCATGTCAGCTGATATGTGGGCTTGACGATCTTCAAAATAGTCCTTCTTCTCTTGTAGATAAAAATAAGAATTTTTACAGAGGAATATTTAAAGTTACACCGGCGAAGGTTACACCGGTGTAAAGTAAAATATTCCCCTGTAAAAATGCTCTGTTTAAATATAAGAAAAAGAAAAAAAAGACTAAGATCGGGGTTTTTCGATTTTCGAAACTTATCGGATGAATTTCTGTACAAAGCATATCTACGAACACAGCCAGAGATATAAATTAGCTTTGTGTGAAACTTGCAAAAGATAGGCTCAGCTGTTTCGCAACATATGAGCAAGGAACACACACACACACACACACAAGGTGACTTTATATGATAGTAGAGATTACATGAAAGGAACTTTGTGTGTGTCTGTGTGTGTGAGTTCGTTCCCTTGGACTGGAAAAAGGCTAGGCCGTTTTTTTATGAAATTCCACACGAAGGTACTTGCTGTCATTTGAGATCATTTGAAACAATACCAGCAAGTTTAATTTCACCTCCATCAAGGCCAGTGGTTTTAAGAATATATACATATATATATATATATATATATATATATATATATATATATATATATATATATATATATATATATATATATATATATATATACACACATCCACATACAGTACTATTTCGCTGTTTCACAGCTCATCAGTGCGGCTAGACATAATATACGGCATAATTGCGTTGACACACCGGTTCTCGTCAAATCACCGAAGTTAAGCAACGTTGAGCCTGGTTAGTATCAGATGGGTGACCATTTAGGAATTCTAGGCGCTGTGTGTGCTCTCCGCTTATCTCGGCATTTGTTTCTAGTCGTCCTATGCTTCACTTGCCTTCAATAGCAGCAGCACATTCTGGAGAAAATCATGGCTGGTTGGTAGTTTTTTTCTGGGACTTTTTCGAGGGTATGAAATGGTCTATACCTACAATTAACCATTCCGTTAGGTCTGATACTATAGACGACACATCCTTTTAAACATGGAACGCAGAGGAAGATCCGATATAAATTTACGGAAACTATCCCAGTCAACCATAGTGTACCGATATACTGTACGATGGAGAGGTGCGACTGAGGACTCATTACATTTCATTTTTATCTGAACTGATACAACTGAGTGGTCGGAAGATCCAAGAGGAGACAGAACAGGAGACAGGAAACAGAACGGAAACTGAACATAGTTCAGGGCAAGTTGTGAGAAAAGGTCTAGGAGACTCGGATACTGGCCGTCATTGTCGGGCACACGGGGTAGTTCGTGAACAATCTGAGTGAGGTCATAGGCAATGGAGAAATCATGACAGAACCTCCCCTCATCATCGATCTTGTTTGAGTGGGTCAACCATTCCACGTTATGAACATTGAAGTCTCCACATACGTGAATGTTAGCTGATTGGAGAGTTAAAAAAAATTTAAACATTCCGTCGAGATGTATAGTTCCAAAATGCCGAGGTAACTACGAAAATGGACCCAAAGTTACCGTGTTTTCATTTCTCAAAAAAAAAGGAAATAATTTATCAGTGGATTAATGCAATAAAAAGAAAGGATTTTACTCCATCTAAATATAGCAGATTAAGTGTTAAAATGTTTGAGATATTTAACAAAAAAAAAAAAACGCGCCTTTTTTATTTTTATTTATTTATTTTTTTAGGACGTATTTTAAAATAAAAATGAAAGTATGTATATAAAAAATGATTTTTACATGTAATTTAAGTCATGTGCTGTAAAAATAAATTATTATTTAGAAACTTATTTAAAATAGGGAGTATGGTGAAAATATAATGTACTTTCACCTAACAATTTAATAAAAGCGATATCGTACAAACGGAATTCCTTGTTTAAATAATTCTAAATAAGAAAAATCATTTATCTTTTTAGTTCAACTATTTTACTGTGCAATATTTATCTCAGCGTAAAATAGATTAAACTTTTTTTTAAGTTTATGGCCGTTTTTGTTATCCCAAAATCTTATTAATAATTATTTGTGGTAAATTTCGTGGCCCTGTAGGTGTCAGAATTTTGGAGAATATACTTCTAAAATAAACTATTAAAATTGTTTAAAATTATAATAGAAATATTATTTTTTATTTAAAAAAAAAAGGGTTTACCAAATGCCGGCAATAAAAAAATATTTCTATTATATTTTAAACAATTTTAATAGTTTATTTTGGAAGTATATTCCATAAAGAAAATAAACAACCCACTTTAAACGGAGAAATTACGAGTTTTCTATATGTTACTCGCAGTTTTGTGTTAGGGTTGTCAAAAATTACCCCAAAATTCTGATACTGCTAGTGGCGCTGTAAACGAAAATAACGTTTAAAATTACGGCAAACGAGTAGTTTCCAAGATATGAAGAAATGTTAGCTTTAAAAATTGGGGGATCACTTTTCTATAAAAATTTAACGTAAAATGAGTACCCACTTTATAGCCATCGTTTTTTTAGGGTGCTTTTTTTAACAAATAAAAGCGAAAAAAAAATGAGTATGGCCACCTTTATATTTGGAGGTTGGGAGTCAACGTACAATGAACACAGTTTAACGTAAAATAAGCACCCCTTTCAAAAAGTGTAAACAGAATTTTTGTCAGGCAGAGGGGGTCAACTGTAGGTGCTCATTTTACGTTTAGTTGTGTTCATTCCTACATCAAAGAGGCACTTCGCCTTGTTTGAGGTGAAAATGTAATTTTTTTTTAAATTGCTCGTTGCCCATGTAAAAAAAATGGCCATTAAGTGGGTGGTCCTTTTAGGTTAAATTATCCCCCCTCTTTTTTTAACTAACATATATTTATATCTAGGAAACTACTAGTTTGGCGTAATTTTAAACGTTATTTTCGTTTTCAACACCCCCGAAAACCTCTAAAAGTGGTAATTTAAAAGGATTTTTCGAGTGTGGACTAATTCTGCACATTTACATTTTTCTTTTTTATTTTATCGTTTTTTGTCATGTAATTTTCTTTTCTTTTTTGTATTAAGTCAAACATGGTACGATTTTTAAATTATTTCTTTAGGTATGTGAATTTCATTTTCGACCTGAAGACATACAGCGAGAGGCATCAGCATTTTATGAAAGGACTGGAAAGACAATTAGTGTTAAATTAAAAAATCCCTACCTTAAGGATGGTGCTATTCCTCGAATATTACCAAATTGTCCCTCATATTTATCGTCATCAACCACTTTTAGAGAGTCTCCTAACGCAAAGAAAATGCGTTTAGAAAATTCTGCTCTTAAACGTGAATTATGTGAAAGTGTTGCTGACGAGTTAGAGTTACGGAAACGTAAAACTTTCCATACTTTGGATGATTTAGAAAAAAATTAACGTTTATAGATAAAAATTATTGGACTTCTATTAGGCAAGACAATACCATCATTATATGCCATATAAAGAGATGCCCATGCCCAAAAATAAAAATGTCTATTGTGATTGAACCGGACTTGGCCGTTAGAGTATTCTGTAGTGATGTGGAAATGAGTGCTATATGGGAGTATAGAATTCCTAAACATGTAACAGAGGAAAATACTCTGCAGATTTTGATGGAAAGCATGAAAAAAATGGACATCGAAGAACAGGAAATGAAAACTTCTAATATAAGTTCTTCATTAAAATTAATCTCATCATTTTTGCTATTAGTGCAAGATGAATCATTTAAATATTTTAAAGCTATTAAGTTCATATATAAACAAATTAACATGATGACAATGATGGTATTTTCTTCCTTATTATAATATATAGAAGTTGATAAAGTTAATTTTCGAATGGTTGAGTAGCATGGTAAAATTACATTTTTAGTATTTCTTAATATTCTGTACCCTCTAGGGGAGCAGTTATATTAACTGCTCCCCTAGAGGGTACAGACTGTTAAGAAATACTAAAAATGTAATTTTATCATGCTATTCAACCATTCGAAGATTAACTTTATCAACTTCTATGAATCCTGTCATTGAACAACACGATAACAATTTTCTCATGTATATCAAAAGTAAGTTCAAGTTACTAATGCAGAATGACATCACAGTAAAGGCAAAATGTTAATTTGGTTTTGCAAATTTTCCACGAATATACTATTCAAGGTTTGCTAACCTTAGGAAAACAGGAATGCTTGCCAAATTATGCAAAAATCGCAGAATACATTCAAATATTTTATATTTGGTGGGCAATACTGAATATGAAAACACAATATAAAGGTTGTCGACTTCGTAATAAATATGCTAATCCACTTACATTAAATAGTGATAATTATAGTTTCCTAAATGTGTTCTGTGACTGGTTAGAATCTTGGAATAGAATTCCTAGAAGAACTGGTAAGTTAACAAAGGAAACATATACTGCTTTGCACCATACTACTTATGCAATTTTAGAATTGATTAAATATTGTATAAATGTACTGAACATGGTGTATATATTACTAGGAAAGTTTCAGACATATAACCTTGAGGCAAGTATTGACAACTTAGCGTAGATCAGTATAATATATCGATACGTCAGGTGTATGAATGTGAAAAAAACTCAGAATGTTGTCAGTTTTAAAATTGAGCTTACCAATTAATAATCGAACTATTGAATTGAAAAATTTTAAAGAAACTAACTGGGATGAAATGACAAGGGAGCAAGAGTTACATGTTTATAAATTTAACATAGATGTAATAGAAGATTATGTTAATCAATGCAAGGAAGTACTTTCTATTATATTATACTAAGCAGGTTATTGCTGTCATGCAGTTTTCAAAAAAACTGAAATGCAATAGCTGCAAAAATTTAATATCCGGGAGAGAGGCTGTTGAAGAAATAGCTGAATTAAACAGCTACTTTCAGGGTATTAACAGAGGTTATCTGCTATACCCAAATGATATAACTAATAATTTTATCTTATATAATTATATAGTTATAAACAAACTTACAAAATACGATTCTTTTTTTACATTCGATTCATCAGAGAAAATTAGCCATGTACATAACTTTAAATATTTTGGCTGATCAAAATCGATTATTTCATGTTGACTCTTGTGATGAGGGCCACACTATTCAGCAAATTGAAAAAATGCTGATATGGAGTTCATCGAATTCCATTATAAACATTTTTTCGCAAAGAAAATGACAATATTAGTAAAAAAAATATCAGAAAAAGAAAAATTCAAACTTTTAATTAAATTCTACAACAGATTTTTGAAAAGTTTTAATATTCAATGTTTGAAATATTTCTGCCTTAGTAACTTGTTCATACTTACATTTGTTTGAATTTAATTTTTAACTTATTGTTTGTTACTCAGTTAAACTATTTTTCAGTTAAACTAATTTATTGTTCGTTTTTCAGTTATACTAATTTATTGTTCGTATTTCAGTTAAACTAATTTATCGTTTGTTTTTCAGTTTTGATTTTTAAAATATTGTTTTTTTTTTCTTATTTAAAAAAGATTTATTGTTCATTTTTATTTATTTCTATTGAATAAACTTCAGTTTCATACAAATCAAATCATATTCCTTTTCTTTTTAAACTTTTTAACAACTTTTCTCCCTTTCAGTTCGTTTTTATTATTAATATTTTTATTATTAATATTGGATGAGTTCCAGTGCAAAGTATCATGTTTATCTTTTTAATCCAATTTTTAAGTTTTCTAACGCTTTTTGTAAAAGAATGTCTGCTCATTATCGACAGTCTGTGTTCCACTTATCTTGCTTGCTAGGACCTATGGCGATGACGTCATTTTTCAGCTACGATGGTCACGGTTAGAGCCACACTTGTATGGTGTTGATTCCTTCACTGACTTTCGCTGCTGCTTCTTTTTCTCTTTTTCTCGGGGTTATATACTTTGTTTGCAAGCCTGACCTCCGACAGGTGCGTGCGTCAAATAGTTGAACATTCACCCTGGCGATCTCTATCTGACAATTTGACCTCATAGTTCGGTGCGTTTGCCACCGGCTGTCATGCTTGTTTTTCAGTGTTTGAACCTTAAATTATATATATATATATATATATATATATATATATATATATATATATATATATAAGTTATATTTTAAAAGCTATATCTTTAAAAATTATATTATATTCTTTTTAAAATAATATATAGATGCCGCTCCCATTTGAGGATACCAAATTGGCCAAAGGGAAAATTATTCCCAACTCGCATTTAAGTTACTAAGCACTTTCGTATAAATAACTGAATTCATGAAAAAAGTATCGCTAAAAAAAAAACAAATATATATATATATAAATATATAGAAGGTTTAAAAGCCAAAAACAATGCGAAGAAAGACCGGAATCACGAAAGTAAAGAAAAGAATAACAAACAAAAGTAGACGGTTTTGTTTATTTTTCTTTTCTTTACTTTCATGATTCCAGTCTTTCTTCGCATTGTTTTTGGCTTTTAAAACTTCTATATATTCCTTTGCCTACAATGCTTCAAGCAAACTACTACCTACTCCTATATATATAAATATAGTAATCCATATACAGTACTGTTTTGCTGTATCACATCTCATCAGCGCTGTTAGACAGGCAACTACCTCAAGCCAGAATCGAAACCCGACCGCCCGTGCGACAGTCAAGGCTTCAAACCATTACGCTAAATTGGTAGCTGCTGTGCAGGTAGTGAATTAACGATGTTTTGAAATCGTCTAAATAACTAGGCTCGATTTGTTTACACAAAGAGCATCGCTTAATACGCCCAACGGTATATCGTGTATCACTTCCCAATATGCTCAACTCAAGATAAGATGCATTATCTCTATATATAAATTCGTATTTCTGTCTGTCTGTCTGTTTGTTTGTTTGTTCACAATTTGATTAATATATACAAAACCTCTCTTACTTTAATCTTTCATTTATTTCTATATATAGTATTATACTTGCAAAAATATACAATTAAGAGATCACCTTATTTGCATACGACATAAATATATAAATATATAAAAAATATACAATTAAGAGATCACCTTATTTGCATACGACATTAAGAAAAATCGATTTTACTAAATAGCGGTATGTTTTTAGCGAGAGAATTATTTTAAGTATTCTTTTTTAAAATTGTTATTTAATAAATTTTACACAACAATTATATTGATAATATATTTAATTTATTTTATTTTGGAATTAATATTTCCAACAGCGACCTTTTTTAAAAACTTTTTTTAGAGTTATTTGCCTCTAGATGCTATCCATAAAACACAAACGTTCACCAAATATCATTTGGTAATTTCATTAACTTTCTAGCTGGAAAAATAATTCCGTGTGGATAGAAAAATGTTTGGCTTTTATTGTTTTGTTTTTTTTAATATTCAAAAAATAAAAACTTACGAAAAAATTAAAAGATTTCATTTGTTTGTTTTATTTTATTCCTTAAACGGAGTGTCGTTTAATACCATTAAAATTGAAGATCTACTGCCATCCCCTCTAAATTCGACAATTTACACTTTTTTTTTTCTTTTTACGCATTAATTTCATCGATTACAAACTTAATTTTCTAATTAAAAAGGTAACTATATACGACGTGACCTAGGGGCGTTTAACCCCTAAAAAAATGGAGATCTATTTTCTTTTCAGCCTAATATATTTAATCAGCCTTTATAAATATTATGTGAAAAGAAATTTTGAAAGCAGAAAATAAAATAACATATTAGATCGGTAGATCATTTTTCTATACAAATTTAAGGTACAATGAGCACCCACATTTTGGCCACCAACCTTTCAACGTCAGCATTTTATCAAGTTTGGCGATTGAATGGGAGGGAAAAATCTGATATATACAATATATACATTTTTCTTCTTCATAAAGGTGGAGATGATGCCTAGGAAAAATATGCAAATACCTTGACCCAACGCTAAATGCAGAAAACGATTTGAAAAGATGAAAAGGGCTTGCATACAAGACCTACGAATACGTTTCAATTTATAGCACATCTCAGCAAAAAGTGGAGATGAGAGCATTTTCCTGTACAATTTGGAACTGTTCATGCTGACCAAAACATCAGAATACAACATTGATGCTTTTCAAAAAAAAAAAAAGCTACTGGGAAAGGCCATCCAAACCAGCTGGCCAAGGACAAAGATCTCTACATTCGCACTGAAGCAAAACCATGGATTGTAAACATAAAATAGCGATAAATTTAATTATTTTTATGAGACATTTCTCTACTTTCACCTAACAATTTAATAAACAAAACAACCCCCAAAATATGGCAAATTCAATTTTTTATGGGGATATTACATTAGAAACATAAAACAACAAATAAAAAGCAAATCGAAAAGCTCTCCTTCCCTGAAAAAGGCAAATCGAAAATTTCTTTTATTTACAAAAAAAAAGCCAGTAATAATAAAGGTAAATGTGTAGTTTATTGGCGTAAATTATTTGACATACAAAAAAAATATAAAAACTATTTATTTTTATACAAAACATTATTAGCTCCAAAGGCTTAAATCAAACAAAAAAAATATAATTTTTATGTTTCTTTATCATATTTTCTTAGACTAAATGTGCACACCTTACACATTTAAAATTTGGCCTTTTTTAGGTTTGACAGATTGGCTTTTTTAAGGCCAAATATGGCCTTTTTTACGCTCTTTCATTAGAAAAAATATGGCGGCCAAAAACATAGTTCATGAAAGAGCTTAAAAAGGCCAATCTGCCAAACCTTAGAAAGGCCAAATTTTAAAAGCAATATAGCGGCCTCGAATAATAAATATAAATGAAAAAAAAATGATGAAAATGAATTTTTTTCTGGTTTTATTTCAGCTTTTGTGTCTAACAATCTGTTTTATATAAAAATAAATAGGTTTTATATATTTTTTTGTCTGGCAAATAATTTATGCCGCTAAACTACACATTTACCAAAATAAAAAATAAACCCACACATTAATGTTTAAAAATGTTATTTTTTAGGTTCACAAAATCGTGAGTTTTCTTAGGACAGTGATCCCTTCTGCCGAATTATCTGGTGGAGAGGGTATCAGATACTTCTTTTTGGGGGCGATTACATTTACATGCTTTTATCCGTTCTTTTATTTTTGAAATTATTGTGGGGGGTATCCACGTTACCCATGATGAAAATGATTAGTAAAGCAGGCGTGTTTCAAACGGAACTTCATGTCAACCCAGGCAACGCCGGGTACCCGTGCTAGTGTATATATATATATATATATATATATATATATATATATATATATATATATATATATATATATATATATATAGTTATCCACGTACAGTACTGTTTCACTGTATCACAGCTCATCAGTATGACTAGACAGGCAACTACCTCAATATAATATATATCATAAATATATATATATATACATATATATATATATATATATATATATATAGTATATAATCTATTCCTGTCTGTTTGCTTGTTTATTTGTTCACAATTGATTAATATATCTAAAAGGTCCATTACTTTAATGCTTCATTCGGTATATATATATATATATATATATATATATATATATATATATGTATATGTGTGTGTGTGTGTGTGTGTATAGGATGGTTATTGTAAAATAGACGATTGAGAGATGACATCATTTGCATATTACATTAAGGAAAATCTATTTATTAAATAGCAGTGTGTTAGTTATTGTTCATAGTTAGAGAATTGGTTTAAGTTTAAGAATTGCTTCTATTTAAGTTTATTATTTAAATTTGATTTATATTGATAACATATTTAATTTTATTTATTTTTTCCGACATCGATTTTTTTTTATAAAACAGTTTGAGTTATTGGAGTTTTGAATTATTTCCCTTTTTTGTTTTTGTTTTTGCTTTCTTTTTCGGCTGATAATCAAACTAAAAATAATTCACACAAACTTTCAAGCATTATTTTTGGAATCAGTTCAAATAAAATGATTTCCGTGATTTCGCAATTAACGTTTTAATCCAGTGGATTTTTATTTTAAAATAAACAATCCAATTCGACTACGTTTCTTTACGTTTTTTTACCAGTTTTTTCTTCACATTTTTTACATTGTAACTGCTATTTTTTTTTTCTTTTAATAATATAATAAGTCATAACTCATCATTTTTATAACATAAAAACGTGTATTTCGGTTTACACAAATTCTATTTTGGTATTTATGAAACCGAATTATTTTTATTTATTTTTTTTTTTACACAGTGATCACCACTTATCAAGGCCCGGAAGCCACTCAGGGATAAGGGTTATTGCAAGTACATTACGTTAGTGAGGAGATTTGCTGAAATGTTTACTAAAGGGGGCGGTTCATTTACAGTTTGTTATAATAACTAATCTTTCTAGACTGAGGGAGCATAAAAGAAATTCGCTTAAACTGGAATATAGTCATAAAAATATGCTCAATATTCCGAGAATAGCTTTTCTTCGTATTCTTTCTGGTGGAGAGTTTATCACGTACTTCTGCTTTTTCGGGGGGGTACATTTTCGTGTTTTCATTTGTTCTTTTATTTTTGAAATTTTTGTTGGGGTAACGATGGAGTTGACATATAATAATAAAAAACTGGTCAATATTCTTAGTATAGCAGGTGTGGCCAAACCGAACTTCATGTCGACCCTGGCAACGCTGGGTATCCATGCTAGTATATAATATATATATATATATATATATATATATATATATATATATATATATATATACATATATATATGTACATATCATCTAAAATATATATATATAATTTATATAATATATATAATTTATATATAATATATATAATATATATTATAATATATATCATATATTCTACTATCATATAATATATATATATATATTTATATCTCATCTAATATATATATATAATTTATATAATATATATGATATATATATAATATATATAATATATCATATATTCTACTATCATATATATATATATATATATATATATATATATATATATATGTGTATTGTGGGCCGACGTTCTTTTAATCAAAGGCTAAGGGTGAGGTAACCCTGTCAGAGACCCTGTAAGCTGCGGCATACATGACCCAATGGACCAAATGGCATAATGGGTGGAAAGGGATCCGTAGGCCGTAGTGAAGGCAACCGCTCTAGGAGAAGGAAACCTCTGATATAAAACCTGCGGCGACTGCTGCATCCAATGATGTTGACTTGCTCTTCTTTTTGGCTCAATGCGGCAGTTGTTCAGAGAGTGGATTTGTCTTGGTGCAAAGTCTTTCCTTGCTATAAAAAGCTTCAAGTGCAGGCATTATTTGATATGGAATGGATTACACATTTTACCATCGGTGTGTATCTCGATAACAAAAAGGCTGGCTTTAGCCTAAAACAACAAACGGACACTCAATGAGAACTGGTGCGGATATGAGCGGCAATGGAAATAAAGGCTCTGGAATATCCAAGGTCTGGTCCGGCAGGTGTTCAAAGCAACACAGCCTGGACCCGGTCATTAGCAGATGTGCAGGACTGTAGAAGGTTCATAGAAGTGACCGTCCGGCACGTGCTGTTAGTGGCGCTCATGTCTGCCTCATTTGAGCCAGATGTGTATTAAGTTATGGCAATACTCGAGAACGAGTTTGCTGCCATGATATGTGTGTGTGTGTGTGTGTGTGTGTGTGTGTGTGTGTGTGTGTGTGTGTGTGTGTGTGTGTGTGTGTGTGTGTGTGTGTGTCAATATTTTTTGTCTGCTTTTCTACATTTTCGAATATCTTTATCTTCGAAACATTTCGAAATTCGAAACAAATGCATTCATTACGATCTATATTATTTGTAAATTTGCTGATTTGTAAAAAGCAAAAAAATCATCGATCAATTTTATCAGACAATGGTCGATACCCAAACATGCTCAAACTGTACTATATCTCAAGGAATATTTTACTGTGTCATTGTCTTTTTGTACGATAGTGTCGAATAGCGGCTTGGCTGATATGAATATAGATTCAGGCTCTTGCACTAAAAAATGACGTCATAGTCAGAAGTCTTACCCAGCAGGATCTGTCGGACAGTCGGACTGTCGAGAATAAAAGATTTTTAAAACGTCTTCTCAGATTTTTAGCTAACGTGATTACCTTTATTACCATGTTTCTGATTTTTTCTTTTAATAAAATTTTAAAATATTTTTTATGAATATAAATAATACAATGCATTTCAAATTTTTTTTATTATTTCTCTCAATCTTAAAACAGCGACTTTTGTGTTAAAACAAACTAATAAAACAAATTTACGTTTTTTACTCATAAAATAGACGTTAATATTTTTTACATAAATATACCGTTTTAATTTTAAGAACAAATCATAATATTCTGCAAATATATAAGCATTTATGTGTGTATATATATATATATATAATAGTGTCAAAATACATACTTATAGCAAGTTAGTTACATAAAAATTTGTTTCTTTCTACCAAAAGAATTCGCAAGGATAACTGCTAGTCTGGCCAATTCCTTCGATAGAATGAAACACTTGCGATGAGTGCATATTTTATAATACTGCAAACCCTAGAGTATTGCGCAGATAGATAGATAGATAGATAGATAGATAGATAGATAGATAGATAGATAGATAGATAGATAGATGGATAGATAGATAGATGGATAGATAGATTTACATCTCCGCGACACTGGACATTCTAATGTTTCGGACAGATGGTTGGTTAAAACCATAAGTTCTCGTCAGGCAGTTCCAAAAATCCGGTTTTCATGTGAATAAAAAATATATACATGTTTACATCCTATTTGTTGATATGTGGGAATGCAAAACTCCTTCGAAAAAGTTTCTTTCAAAAGCACATCATTTTCAACCGATCATTCGGTCTTCTTTCATACATATTTATATACATCAAAAGGAATAAACGTGAATATAATATTATATATATATATATATATATATATATATATATATAATGTTAAAAGTCCACGTATGCATTTAGGATGGTGAGTTAAAGATTATGAGGGGTTTTTGAAGCATGAAAAACGATGTTACTTTTTGTATTTAATATTTTTCCTGTTATTTTTTATATTTCAAGCGGACCTCCACTCTTGGTCACAAAAAGGATACTTTTTTATAATTTTTTTTAATATATACATGTACATATAAATATATACATATATATATATATATAAATATCCATATATATATATATATATATATATATATATATATATATACTAGCAAAAGTACCCGTCGTTGACTGGGTTCAAAAACAGCCTACAGAAAATGGACTCTGATTTAGGAAAGTGTGATAGGTTATGAAAAGACAGGGTTGTAAAGAGATAGCTTCTAATTTGGGGGTATCAAATCCAAAGCAAAATATGATGAAAGTAAAAATAAAATAGATAAACTCCATGATTTATTATACCATACCTGTACGCAATGAAACACTTATCACAATATTCTGTGGATCTATATTAAAAAACCTTGTTAACTTTGTGACCTATTTCCATTCTATGGAGGTCAGGTGCGAACGAACACCCCATAATTTTATTATACCATATTTCTTCAAACTGAAACATAATTATCAAAGTATACTTACGCAGATAGATATGAAAAGTCTTTATTAAAGTTTGTGCCTATTTCCATTTTATGGAGGTTAGGCGCGAACGCAGACTCCACAATTTTATTATACCATCCCTATTTAAGTTAAAATATACTTATCAAAGTATTCTTCTGTACATCTATATCAAAAACACTTCAAACTTATCTGTTTTTGGCATAATCACACAGAACTATAGGGCCTGAATACTCCTTATCATTATAATAATCCTTTCCAATCAAAACATGAGATTTTACTCTCACCAACTTCTAAAATGCTCAACAAATGCTCAACAACATGGGATTAAGAACGTTACAAACGATGTTGCTATAGCTCAAAAAGTTGACCTGATTGAGCAAAGCCAATAATTCTTTTTTATTCGACGCATCAAATTCGTCTTAAATCAGCTGAAGAAAAAAACGTAGACAACAAATTTGTTTATTAATTTAATTTATTTTTTTTCGGACTACTATTCTCATCTTTATTAGCTGTTGTTTTTCATCTTTTGTTGTTGTTGTTGTTGTTGTTGTTTTTTCACGACGTTTCGGCCAACTATTCCTCTGGCCTTCGTCAGGTGGTAACCAATAAAAGATTAAAAACAACAACTAATAAAGATGAGAATAATAATCCGAAAAGAAAATTAATTAATATATATAATGCTCATCTCAAAAATGAATTGCAATTAAGGAATAATATATATACCAATCGGTACGAACCCGACTATGGAAGATCAGATAATAAATAAACGTGGATTTATAAGATCAAAGAATCCAACCTCGATCGCCCTTCGGGGCCCGTGGCGCAGTTGATAGAGACGTTGAATCTCTACGGTTCCAGGTGGACATTATCTGAAGATAATTTTTTTTTTGTTTTTTTTTACACAGTGATCACCACTTATCAAGGCCCGGAAGCCACTCAGGGATAAGGGTTATTGCAAGTACATTACGTTAGTGTGGAGATTTGATGAAGTGTTTACTTAAGGGGGCGGTTCATTAGGAATTTGTTTACGTTGGACTTGAAGACATCCAAGTTGTAGTCCGGTGGGAAGCAGGCAGACGGAACAGAGTTCCACAGGCGTGCAGTTCTAAGAAAGAAGCTTTGTTCATGGAATCCGTGTTTTGATTTAGGCACAGATATAGAGTGGGGGAAATTTTTCACAGTGGATTCAGCTAGACGGGTGTTTTTCGTGAAAGATTGACGAGGGGGGACCAGAGATTGGAGTTCAGACGAGCACCTAGTGGTTTCAATCCTACTCAAAGGCTTACTTGGCCATAACGTGATGAGACGACAACAACTACAGATGGCAGTGATTGCTGAGAATGCAGTTAGGGGATTCGAGGTTCCTATCCGCGCGGTTACCACCTGACAAAGGCCAGAGGAATAGTTGGCCGAAACGTCGTGAAAAAACAACAACCAATAAAAGATGAAAAACAGCAACTAATAACGATGAGAATAGTAGTCCGAAATAAAAATAAAATTAATATATATAATGCTCATCTCAAAAATGAATTCCAATTAAGGAATAATATATAAACAAATTTGACCAGTGTTATTTTCTAGGTTTAATTTGGAAATAATAGCCAGTCAGATTCAAATTCAAAATAATGATTTTTTCTATACTTCAAAATAGCATTGTATGCCACGTCCAAATTTTAAATTGTACTTTCTTATGAAACGCAAGTTTGAAATAGAATTTTCTTATGCTGATCACGCTCAAGAATGAAATAATATTTTCCTAGACTTGATACGCCGAAGCTCGAAATAACAGTTACTTGTGCCTGTCATAGAAATGATCCAAATAGAACTATCGTTGGTCTGTAAGGTTTAAATCTGAAATAACATTTTGAATGTTTTCTTGCATCTTTGGAAAAGGATTTGATTGTACATTAGTCTGTCAAAATCATGTTTGAAATTATATTTTCATAGCAAATTGAAGAACATCTTGATATATTTTATTTATCTTTTATCATTATTGGTTTTTAATTAATTCCATTTAATTATTATTATTATTATTATTATTATTATTATTATTATTATTAATATAATTATTATTATTAGTTGTAGTAGTAGTAATAATAATAATAACAATAATAATATAATTATTATTATTAATATTATTATTATTAATATAATTATTATTATTATTATTAATATAATTATTATTAGTAGTAGTAGTAATAATAATATAATTATTATTATTATTAATATTATTATTAATATGATTATTATTATTATTATTAATATAATTATTATTATTAATAATAATAATATTATTATTATTATTATTAATATAATTATTATTATTATTAATATTATTATTATTAATAATAATAATAATATTATTATTATTATTATTATTATTATTATTATTATTATTAATATAATAGCTATTATTATTAATATAATTATTATTGTTGTTAAGGAATAGAAAGAGAGAGAAAGAGAGAGAGAGGAAGATGAATAAAGAGAGGGAGAGGGGAAGAGGTGAGTTATAGTGTAGACACGTTGGCCGGAAGTAAAAGATCAGTTGATTTGATTGCGTGTGAGTCATGTGATCAGGTTAGCTGAATCGGGGAGATTTGATTTGGACACAGAAGATAACGGACGGCTTCCCGTTGTCTCCTCCCCTTCACGGAGGAGGGGGTAGTAGTATATTACGGATGTTATTGTTATTATTATCTTTATTATTATATTATTATTGTTCTTGTAATTATCATGATTATTTTACTATCACTATAATAATTATCATTATTATTGTTATTATCATCGTACTTATTATTGTTATTGTTATTATTATTATCTTTATTATTATTATTATTATTATTATTATTATTATTGTTGTTGTTGTTGTTGTTGTTGTTGTTGTTGTTGGCTGACAATCACGCAGGTAATAAAAGATCTCATTGAATACAGCCTGTGATGTTCCCTGGAATCTGAGTGACAACAAGTCTCCCCATATTTACGAACTCTGTCGATAACATTTGCAAGTAAATTTGCATTATAGCAACAGCTACTTGCCGTTGATTTCTCGTTGGTAGCGGCCGTTGGTCTTCACTGGAATTTGAGTGGCAATAAGCCTCCCAAAGGTCCTAGTTGTCTTTGCACTTATACAGTGGAATTCTGGTCAGTGCTCTCTCTCCTCGGTCTTCCCTTCCTCCTTGACTACTTGGCTTTTCGGCCTCACTCTTTTTGGGAGGGGGGGGGCAGTGATGTGGTAATGGGAGATGGGATGGGTTTAGAGAACTTATAGAGATGCAGCTTCAATGTTTTTGGTTCCATGTAGCACTTCGTGTTTTGTCTCTGCAGCAGTTTATCTCGTCTGCACTTTTTGCTCCTGTATGTTAGTCTCCACATTCAAGGATTTTCCTTAATATTTCAGCTGTTTTCATTATTGTTGGTCGTTGTATTTTCCAGTCATTCCTCTGATTCCAATTTCTCCCATTATTTTTTCAAAGTTTTTTCGGGATTCTTCCTAGTACTCCTACTATTATAGGTATTATTTTGATTTTCTTCATCTTCCATATCCTTTTCAGCTCTCTGGCTAGCGCTGTGCATTTGCTCCGTTTTTCCTTTTCTTTGATATCTACCTTGTGGTCAGCAGGAACAGCGAAGTCTACGATTTGACAGGACTTTTCTTTCTTGTTAATTAATACGACATCCGGTCTTCTTACTTGGATGGGGTTATTCGTTTGTATGTCTATGCCTCATAGAATTTTGGGATTCTTGTTTTCAAGTACTGTTGCCGGTTTATGTTTATACCAGTCTGTGCGTTCGAGATGCAGTTATTTGCATAATTCCCAGTGTACTAACCTTCCCACTTGGTCGTATCTCTTCTTGTATTCCTTTTGGGCCAGTTTACTGCATTCACTAACTATGGTTTATCGTTTCGTCTCTTTGTCCACAGAATCTGTATTTACTGTTTTCTTGTGTTTTATCGTTCTTTGCTTTGATGTGGTTGGTTCTTATCGAGTTATCTTGTGCTGCGTTTATTAAGGATTCAGTTTCTCGACTTATGTGTCCTTTTCGCATCCATGTCCAAGTGTTTGTGTTATTCTCTACTTTTGTCATCCTTTAGTAACTTCCATGTACTTGTTTTTCTTCACGTTTTACTTTCCTCGTCTCATCTTTTATCCCTCTCTTTTCTGTTTTGTCGATTTTTTCAGTGTCCTCCGCTGACATGATTATCCTTTCCATGTTTTGCGTTATGTTTTTTTTCACATTCTTTTTTGTGACATGCACACAGTTTTCTATACAAATTAGCCCTCTCCCGCCTTCTTTTCTTTTCACACAGAGTCGGTCAACATCGTCCTTTGGGTGTAGTGCGTTGTACATGGTCATGAGTTTCCTAGTCTTCTGATCGAGGTGTCTCAGTTCTACTTTGCTCCATCCTATAAATTGTCTTGTGTATCTTATTAGTGATACTGCCCATGTATTTATACCTTTTATCAGGTTTCTACTATATAACTTAGTTTCTAATTATTATTATTATTAGTAGTAGTAGTAGTAGTAGTAGTATAAGTAGTATTTTATTATTATTATTATTATTACTATTATTATCATTATTATTATGATCACTATTATTATTATTATTCTCATTATTATATTATTATTATTATTATTATTATTATGATTATTGTTATGATTATTATTATTATTAGTAGTAGTAGTATATTACTCTTGTTGTTGTTGTTATTATTATTATGTTATTATTGTTTTTGTTATTATTATGATTATTTTTATTATCGCTATTATTATTTTATTTTGGTACTATTATTATTAACATTATTATTATCATTATTATTATTACTTTTTTTACTATTACTCTTATTATCATTAT
>NC_136513.1:34040830-34053330 GCF_053919585.1 Euprymna scolopes
CAGTGGTGATAACAGCATAAACGTTAGGTTTAACCCCGTTCTTTTCTTCCTTTACGGTACGGGTTCGAGCCTGCCTTCCTACTACCACTTTTTTTTTCAACATACACATCCAAACACCCGGGCAACGCCGGGCTGAAATGCTAGTATATATATAAACTAACACGCCGCTAGGCGTTGCATGGTACCAAATTATGTCTAAATATGATATTTTAAGTTATGTAGATTTCGAATTTATTCTTATAGAGCCAATTCCCTATTGCACTCAATATATAGTAGTGATATCAAAAGTTATCATCTAGAATGGATGCCAAAATATTTAGCGATATTCGCTATCATATGAACTAAATGTATATTTCAACTTGGCAAATTGACACAATGAAGCATATAAATGTATATTTGTGATTGCATAGAACATCTTGAATCTTTAGAAGCTATTTTTTCGGGCTAAAATAAACAAATCGATTTTGCTCGGAGACATGTTGTGTCTCGAATTTCTCGTAAATAGAATAGTTCGTATGTGGAGTAGCCATGATATATATATATATATATATATATATATATATATATATATATATATATATATATATATATATATATATAGGGAGAGGGGGAGAGAGAGAGGGGGGAGATAATACGGTTCTAATTCATTTTTTTTTTATTATTTATAATTGATTACTTCCATGTTTTATTGAATTTTATGCTATGTATACTTCGAAAGTTACAGTCGTCCAACATGTGTTCTCTATACATTACCGAATTCAACAAGATGAACCTGAAGAAGGTCGGAGGTTACATCGGCCGAAGTGTTTTCAGAATAACAGCCAAGGTTAGAATAGTAGTTTGAATGATCTAAATAATAGAAAGCATCAATCCTCATTTCAAAAATTCCCAAACATAAAAAGACTTTTGCAATTTTCTTTCCATTGCTTTGTGTAACTTCCCCCCCCCCGTGTTACCTTTTATTTCTTTTTATTTCAACTTTTCAATTCGTCCATGTTTATAGAAATCTCGAGAGAACGAATGAAAGTCGGATGAACTAAACAGCAGATTTAGACTGTTTGAAAGTTGAAATTATTTCTCTCAACATTTTTTTTTTTTCCCCACGGGTCATTCGAGTTCAGTGTAGGGTTACCTGTGTTCGTAGGCGGACGTAAGTAGTAGCACGTCACGTGACCTACTTAATCCAATCAGCGTTCGGAGTTAGGAATTTCGAATTGTATTATTCATCCGGTTATTTCTTGCTAACTGTAAGGTTTTAGGTTTAGTTTTGTGACCATAAAACCAAAAAAAAAAAAAAAAATGTCAACGAACGAATGAATTAAGAATAAAAATAATTTTGTTTATTTTTGTTTTTATTTTCTGTTTTATTTATTTATTTCATAAGCCACTAAAGAAACGAAGTGCTCAGATTAACGCAAGCAATAAGAAACAGAGAAACAGCGAGAGAGAATATATATAGATTTGCCGTGTGTTCGCTTAAGGAGGGAACACGGAGTCGGATGGAGGGGGGGAGCTGACGGAAAGGCCCGTCTTGGCTTTTTAAGACTTTCACTTAGTTTTAAAAAAAAGAAAAAAACGTTTTTGATTTCGAGATTTCTTTCGCGGGCTTTTCCTGCGTCTAAAACAATTTTAATGGCGGCTTTCAATGAAGCTTTACCGCCAAACTGACAATGTCGATGTCTTTTTCACTCTCTGATGACCCGTGGATTTTTAGGGGCGGGGTAGAGGAAGAGCTACGTACTTGAAAGGCACACTGGCTTGTCTGTTTTGTTTCTTCCGTCTTTTATAAATTTTGTTTTTACTTCAATAAGAGTATGTTTTTATTTCTAATTTTCATCTTCTATCTTTCTTCTCTTTTATTCCTCCTTTCTATATTCATATGTCGCCTCTATCGCTGTATATATATATATATATATATATATATATATATATATATATATATATATATATATATATATATATATATATATATATATATATATATATATATTGTTCTTTATTCACTGTTGCTCTTATCTTATTCTCCCTCACCCTCACTCTCGCTCTTCGCTCTTCCTCCCCCCTCTCTCTCTCTTTCTTTCTCTCTCTCTCTCTCTCTCTCTCTCTCTCTCTCTCTCTCTCTGTTAATATTCTCCTAACCTCCACATATTTTAAACCAACAACGAACTTTACCAAAATCTTATGTACGACTTGAAAAGAAATTAGAGTCTTAGAAAGTTCTCCATCACTCTAGAAATTATAGGAAAAACTAGACTCACGAAAAATAATTTCAAAAACTACCTTCCAAATATACCCGATGAACCAAGTGCAAGAGATGTTCAAACAGGCGGTTCAAATCTTTAAAATAATTCTCGGTTGGAATATATGAGAAAGCGTGTAAATCCAGTAGGATGGCCCATCTTTAGGTTGAACAAAATTATAAGAAAATTGAAAACAAGTAAAAACTAATAACATAGATAAACCAGTGTCTGCCTAGGCTGTGTTTGCTCAGAGGGGCAAGAAATATGGGTCTATCAAAGATTGACCATCAGTATTATGTCACCATTGTGAGCACCGGGCAATATCTGCTGATCTCCCAAAATAAAAACTTCAAAGTTGTGCATCAACTTCACCAAACAAGAGCCATTCCGGATCTAGCTAAATATTTTGAATGAGAAAAAAAAAGAATGAAACAGTATCAGAAAACAAATCTGCTAAGGAAATATGACAAAAAAAAAGTCGCCAAATGTACAAGACAAGGTCCCGTTGCAAAGAAAAAAAAAAAAAAATCTGGAAAAATGCAATAACAACATGCAAAGTATTTTCTGGGTGATTTCACCAAGGATTATATAGATAAGGAAGCCGCTATAGAATAGCTAAAATGATAATTGCAAATTCATATATATATATATATATATATATATATATATATATATATATATATATATATATATATATATACTCGGGTTTTTTTATTCAAAAGTAATAGACTAGTGAATTCAACGAGGTTGTTAGATAGTGCTCAATAAAAAGAGCTGATAATACTTGTTTATTGTTATATAAATATGTTTACATCCCGCTGCTACAAACAGCCATTTGTTTCAATCAAACAACAGATATCATCAGGCAGCGACTTGACTATTCAAATGTTCAATGAATAATGGATTTTTTTTTATATATATATGTAGGAACTCTTTAAAGGTTGGAGTTAAAAAAAAACTTAAAACACAGAACTTTAATTATGTAAAGAGGGAGGGGCAATCTAAAGAAAACTAATTAAAAAAATATAATGGAGAGAGAATGATGAGGAGGAGAAAAAGAGAAAAAAATCCATTATTCATTGAACATTTGAATAGTCAAGTCGCTGCCTGATGATATCTGTTGTTTGATTGAAACAAATGGTTGTTTGTAGCAGCGGGATGTAAACATGTTTATATAACAATAAACAAGTATATATATATATATATATATATATATATATATATATATATATATATATATATATATATATATAGTAATTTATAAAATATATATGGCGACTAAGCTACACTAAATATTCCGCGTTCCATCCACTCTAGGACTCTTCAGGCTTATGCGTTCCATCCACTCTAGGACTCTTCAGGCTTAAGAGTCCTAAAGTGGATGAAACGCGGAATATTCAGTGTAGCTTAGTCGCCATATATATTTTATAAATTACTAACTAGCTCTACCTACGTATTGAGCACTTTTGAAGTAAATACTTAAAGTTTACGCATAAATCTATACTTTCGTATATTAATTTTATGTGAGTAAATTAAGTAGTTATATATGTATATATATTAGTTTTTTAACAGTAATCTACGTACACACGTGTTTCAAGGTGACTACCTCTCATCAGCGTAGCTTGACTGTTTATATATATATATATATATATATATATATATATATAAAGTAGTAGCGTTCGTGTGTGTGTTTGTCTGTGTGTACAACCCCATGTTCAAAGAAATATAAAGGCGATATGTGTGTACACTTCTGCCGGTCAAAAAATATTTATGCCCATGATAGGATTCTTCTGTCAAAGGAGACATTATGTTTTATGCGTAATTTCTATGTATAGCATTCTTCAAACCACATCCACGTTGATTGAGTTACGGTCATTTGCATATCACATTAAATTAAATCTATTTAAATAATTAGCTCGATGATATTACTTATCCGACATAATAGCCTCGTTTCAACTGTATTATTTAAAAATATAATTTAAAATTTAATTATTTAGTTTATTTTCATTTCAATTTATATTTGATTGAACTTATTTTATCTGAAATCTGAAAGCGTTTAATTTTCAAACCAGAAAACCAAAGGGGAATAACTGATAGTTTAATTCTTTATTATTTTTAATTTTAATTCGGAGGAAAAAATTTTCGCTTATTCATAATTTTTAAGTAGCCTTTTTTATTTGTTACAAGACTACCCGTGACCCGTTGGTCAATATGTCATGTTTGCTATGGAATTAATGTATGAGCGTTACACTTGTGATGCAAACAAAATAGGTTTTGTGACATGACAGAAACATTTCTATGAAAGTATATTAAAATGAAAAAAGAATATAGATAGATTTCTATGAGTCGTTCTGTTTATACTTGTTTATTTTTTAAATAAAAACTTACAACCATTGAATTATAAGTGGTTTGCCATACTTATAGGTAAATGTGCACTGAACAAATATCATAATACTTAAAATTAAATTTTTATATATCTTTTAATTTAAACGCGAAAGAAAAAACAATTGGGACGCTGAAAAAGTACACAGTAAAACAATACGTTTTATTATCGCGTAAATCGCCGTTGTAAAATGCTCTTATGGTTGTCAACAGGATTAAAGTAGATTTATTTGTAAGAAAATTGCGTTATAAAAACTTAAACGTAATACGGAAATGAACGATGTAAAAAAAGATGCAGAAAGTGTTAACAATTATTTATTTGGATAATTCAAACGCGAAAAAAAAACCATTGGGACGCTGAAAACGTACACAGTAAAACAGTACGTTTTATTGTCGCGTTGATTACTTACTATAATATATATCGTATATATGAAACAGGTCGATGATTTTACGTATTATTCGTAATAACGTCTTGCTGTTGCTTCCCATATCCTGAAGTTTTTTATTCAATAAATTTAAGATATTCGCTTTTCTAAGGACGCCCGTTTGTTCGAACGAAACCGGTCCAGCGATTTGTGTTTATTTGTTTACACTGTTATGAGTGTATGTTTATGTACGCATGCGAAAGCGGAAGTCGTAAACCGGATGTTGGGTTACAACACCCGTTACAAGGTCATTAGAGTTTTATAATTATATAGATTGTTGTATTATCCATTTCTTACACTGTATTTAGAAGTTTTCTTTGGTCCTGTAAACTATAAGTACGCCGGTATAATTCAGAAGTTGTTTTTTGAAAAACTTATTCTCCAGAATATATAATTTTTACTTATTTTCAATGCCGAGGGTTACAGAAAAATGATTAAAACTAATGTCGTCATTTCCTTCCATCCCCATGAGGGCAGAGTTAGTCAGACACGGGGCCAATTTTCCATGTGAGCAAAATTCATCATCCCATATATTATCTGCTCATTTTTGTTTGTTTATAAAATTTAATCAGCGTTGCCCAGGATTTATTATAATAATTATACCATAGCAAGTGTGTTTAATTGCCCGGGAAACAAATTTTCTATAAAATTTAATATCTTAAATTAAAAATGGTCACGTTTACGACGTGACACAGCGTCGTTTAACCCCTAAAAAATATTAAAACCTACTTTTGGGGGGCCTAATACGTTTAAACAGTCTTTATAAATAATATGAAAGAATAAATTTTGAAAAAGAAAATTAACATCTTAGCGTGAGGGGATCACTTTTCTATATAAATTTAACGTAAAATGAGCACCCACATTTTGGCCACAAAATGTTCAACAGGACATTTCACCTCTAGCATTTTTCAAGTTTGGCGATCGAGGGGGGGGGGGCAAAACATGACAAATACAATTTCTTTTGTTTTTTGTTTTTTTTTGTTGTGGTGGGGGCGGGAATTATATTTGAAACATAAAATAACGAAAAATTTTATTATTCTATATGAGACCATCCTGTACTTTCACCTAACAATTTTATAAACAAAACAAACCCCAAAATATGACAAACTCAATTTTTTTTTTACATTAGAAATATAAAATGACGAAAATTTTCATTTAATTGTTTTTGGAATTAATTTTTGGTAGATATTTTTTCGATCGCACGGGCATTCGCAGATATTTTTACTGAAACTAACGCTGTAATGATTTATTTTTAATTATTTTTTATGTGGGGTGGGGGAGTTCTTTCCAGTGCTCAATATCCGGAGAATAGTTTCTTCTCTTTTTAGCCCATTCTGCCGAAATATCTGGTGGAGAGGGTATCACGTACTTCTTCTTTTGGGGGCGATTACATTTGCATGTTTTCATCCGTTCTTTTATTTTTGTTGTGAGAGTATTCACATTGTCCGTGATGAAAATGATTAGTATACAGGTGTGCTTCAAACGGAATTTCATGTCAACCCAGGTAACGCCGGGTACCCATGCTAGTATATATATATATATATATATATATATATATATATATATATATATATATACTAGCATGCCTCCCAGCATTGCTCAGTCGTAAACTACGTTTAAATATATTTTGATTAATGTAGATTTTGTATTTATTATAATATTATATTGGACCCAATATATTTTAATGATTTAAAAAGTTTTTAAAAAAAGTGACACATGCGCCACTACTGAGAATCGAAACCAAAACGTTTAGCTTACGATTTATTTTTTCCTTTGACGTTAATGACTGTACTATGAAAACATGTTTACTGCAGGGCTAAAAATTAAAGCATGGACTAATATCTATTATGTTACGCATGCATATTCGTAATGCCGTTGTTCGCCCACCACCTAGCAAATTCCATTTTTTTAATTTTCACACTTTTGCATTGATTACCCCCAGCTAAAACCCAAATAAAACTTGCGAGGCTTAGAATACCCTATATATTAAGTTTCATGTATGCAGATCAAAAACTGATAGAGGAGTTTGGTAGGCAACATTTTTTAAACAAATATATATATACGCATACATAAATATATATAGAAAGAGGTTTGTGTTTACTATAACCTTTTTACGCAAATATTACGCAAGTATAATCGTGTAGAATATCTGCATGAATATAATTACACTTAATAGTTAACTAAAGATGATCATTCCAAGAGAAAACCGAAAAAGAAAACTAATAGGAAATTAATTAAAATGAATGTTTTAACGGATATGTAAATAAGCTAGATCTTTTGCAGATAAATGCAATTCCACGATCTATATATAACAGAATTTTATTTTCTTTTTAAATAAATAAAAAAAGGGTTTTATATGAATATAAAAGCACACAAAAAAAATAATAGGAGTGTGTATGTATATATATATATATATATATATATATATATATATATATATATATATATATATATATATATATGCTAGCAAAAGTACCCGTCGTTGACTGGGTTCAAAAGCAGCCTACAGAAAATGGACTCTGATTTATGAAAGTATGATAGGTTATGAAAAGGAAGGGTTGTAAAGAGATAGCTTCGAATTCGGGGGTATCAAAACCAAAGCAAAATATGATGAAAGTAAAAATAAAATAGATAAACCCCATAATTTATTATACCATACCTGTTCACACTGAAACACTTATCACAATATTCTGTGGATCTATATTAAAAAACCTTGTTAACTTTGTGACATATTTCCATTCTATGGAGGTCAGGTGCGAACGAACACCCCATAATTTTATTATACCATATTTCTTCAAACTGAAACATAATTATCATAGTATACTTACGCAGATAGATATGAAAAGTCTTTATTAAAGGAGGGTATTTATTGGTTCATTTCATATGAATGGTTATTATTGACATTCGTTTCGTCAGCGTCGTTCTGGTTATAATTACTTCTAGAAAGACATCGGGTTCTTACGAGAAGGATCACGTGAAATTTGCCAACATCCATAAGTGTCAGTCTTTTTGTGGAACGAATCAGATACAAACTTGACACACCCAGTTTCTCAGTCAATGTTGTTACCCACCTTCACATCCTTGGGATTGTAGACCGTAAAATTGTTTTTTTGGGGGGGGGGTCTCAACTACGCCCTAAAAAGTTGAAAAAGCAAGCAAAATGTCTATGAAACAACAAAGTTCAAATTAACGCTTAGGCTACGTTTGGCTGTTAATTTTTTAACATCTAGTTTGTGTTTTCAGGGACTATGGAATGCTTTAACTGCATTAATCAATGAATGAAACCCATGCTTGAACCCCATGTTTGAATGTTTGTATTGTTTTTTGATAGAACAATTCTTTTTCAAAGACTTTAGACTTGATTTTATGCAATGTGTGTAAAAATACCGTCGTAGCCCAAGGGTCAAAGATGTAAACTTCACCGTAAACATTTTTGACGAACATATCGTTAACAGTTCTAGAACATTTCTATTTACAAAAAAAAAAAAATAATTGATTGATATTTTATTATGCTAAATTTATAACAAAAAATGTTTGGGTTTTTTATCGTATGATTTTTAATAAAAGACTTGCATTTTGAACATGATTCGAGAAAGTTCTCCTGTTTATTAAAAAATTGGAATTTCTTAGTTATTTCTTAGAGCTGTTTTACCAAATCTCATATATATATATATATATATATATATATATATATATATATGTATATATATATATATATATATATATATATTGTGTACAGAAAGTTGTTAGTTGGGAAAGATCATTGGTACCGTCGGTTTCAAGCCCGATAATAAGGCCCGTTTAAGGTATCCTTATCAAGCTCTCTTCAGCCAATATTCGTCTATCTTATAACCGGAAGTGTGAAGTATATATACCTCGCAAATTCACGTTTAAATCTCGTTTTGTTAAATCCCCCCCTTTTTTTATCGGATGATGTAATACCTTATTTTTTAACTTTGAATTATTTAAATTTAAGATCTAATTTCGAAAAAAAAATTTTCTTTATATAAATCGATTTTAATTTGAACCCAAATTAATTTTAAAATCTCTTTCCTTATGTATAATATATATATATATATATATATATATATATATATATATATATATATATATATATATATATATATACTAGCAGGGCGACCCGACGTTGGTCGGGATTTAAAGAGGATTAACAAATGTTCCACACTTCTAACATTTTCATTCTCATAGAAATCGGTGAAATCGCTCATTCGTCAATCAAATCGATTGCCTGCTCTAGTCAGGAACTCACCGCTGTGCATTGGGAGGAAGCTTCACATGCCTCTCCGTAATAACTTAGTCCATAATTCACTGTAGTGTACATTGCAATGTAGAGAACCTACTGTTGATTTTATGAAATTATTTTTAATTTTATACAATGACTTGAATTAGATTTAAAATGCAAAAGTCAAGTACAATGATCTAATTATACTCTAAACAGAAACGTTCATTTTGAACGCGCCTCTGTATTTTCAAAGAATCTACTATTGATTTTATAAGCCGAGCCAGTCTGCTTGTGTGGTGATAAAACTTCTTGAATGCAATTATGTTGGTATGCTGCATAAAAGTGTTAACTTTGGCCAAAATTGGACTGTTTCTTCTTTAATCAGATTTCTTCGATTATCGATTTTTATACTTATCAGAGGTATTCCGATACAAAACCTGTCTAAAAACACTCGCATGTACGTAAGATAGATGTGTGTGAAACTTTTTTTTTAAATCGGGCCAGTCGTTTTTGAGTCTATAGAGAATGAACACACACACACACACACAAATTACCTTTTATATATAAGTAGAAAAGAAATAAACTTCTTTCTTGTTAAAAAAAAAAACATTAAGAAATTTACGTGTGAGGTTTGAACATACAGACAACGTCATGCAAAAAAAAACACGTAAATTTTCAAGTCTTAAAAAATTATTTACAGTTAATGTAAAAAAAATTAAGAAATTTACGCGCGGAGTTTGAACCTACAGACCACGTCATGCAAAAAAAAAAAAGACAAGCTATCAACTTATCCACAATAAAATTTTCATGGCCCGTTGTTCTATCATTGTTGCTAAATGACGGCATAGAAAAAATGGCTTTACCAATGATAGATAAATTAAAATAACGGTTTCGATTATTGATTATTGATAATTATTGGGGGTATTCTGAGACAAAACTCGACTAAGATAAGACTTATACACTAAAGTTCTGTAAATTTTAAAGAAAATATGTTTAGTCGTTTCGGAGTCTATAAGGAACGAACTCACATACACAGTAATAAAGTTGCATTTATATAATTGTAGATCATACACATATATATATATATATATATATATATATATATATATATATATATATATATATATATATATATATATAATTATTTTTTTTTACTATAATAATTAAATACATACAGACACTAGTGTTTCATCCTTTCGGGATTCTTCAGTGCAGGGTGTCACGATTAACACCAGCCGAACGATTCGAACCCCACGACACGAGACATCTCTGGCTCGATTAGCGGAGACCGTATCCATTCGGCTACCATTAACCGTGTGAAATAGCGTTGAATTTTAAACATTTTAATTTAAATGTTCATTACGTCAGTCAGACAGTGATCTAATCGTTATACGATGATCTATGCATAAGAGCTAAATCGACCGACTTTTAATTCAACTAAAAGAAGTTTGGAAAATATATATGGCAATAAAGCTACACAGAATTTTCCGCGTTTAATCTCCGTGAGTTGTCAGGCTATTGCTATATTACCAAAATATTTACTTACGTAAAAATTTACTTAGGCATCGAGCACTATCGAAGTAAATACTGAAAATGTGTCCATAAGTTTTAAATAGATACATACAATTGTAGTACTAGTAGTAGTAGTAGTAGTAGTAGTAGTAGTAGTAGTAGTTATAATAATAATAATAACAACAACAACTATTATTATTATTATTATTATTATTATTATTAATTAAAAAAAACTATAATAGGTTAAAATAATAGAGATGACTTCAAGTTTACACCAGTTTTTTTTTTTCGGTTTACACTATAAATAAATTTAGGACGCGTAAATCGTATACAATCAAAAAAAAATAGAATCTTCGGTTTTGACAAATAAGAACAGGTTAGTAGTAGTAGTAGTAGTAGTAGTAGTAGTAGTAGTAGTAGTAGTAGTAGTTATAATAATAATAATAACAACAACTATTATTATTATTATTATTATTATTAATTAAAAAAAAACTATAATAGGTTAAAATAATACAAAACTCGATAAGGTAATTAAGGAAGGTAAGAAAGACATAAGTCAAAGTACTGATGAAGAAGTATTTTGTAACAGTAGAAACACTAACGAATGTCCCTTAGAAGGTAAGTGCTTTATTTCGGATATCTTATATAAATACGATGTCATTGAAAAATAATAGAACTAGATCATATATATGGTCCACGTAATGCAGGTTCAAGGGATGATTCTGAAACCATACGTCATCATTTTGAATGCCCAGCGATCAATAGAACAAGAAATCAGCATCTTTAGCTAAGTGGGTAAGGGAAGTACGTAGAAGTCTATTATGGCTATCTCTAGGGCAGATAGAATATCAATAGACAATATGTATTCATTTGAATATAATTAAAATTAACCCTATAATTAATACGAAAATATTCAACAATTAATTCATATGAATAATAAAACTAAGATGATCGACCCAAAAAATAAAATACATTTAAAATGTAAGGAATCTATTTTTACCCAGTCTAAAAAAAAACTCTCGTAGATATAATCTCAGTTAGTATACAATAGACAATAATTATTTGTTTAAATAGAATAAAATTATTTTTCTATAAAAATCTTTTTCTAGACTAAAACCAGTTAGAAATATTATATAATTTAAACAGATACGAAAATAAAAAATATATATGAATAGCTTTAATATGGCAACCTACATAAACACATGATGTGATTTTTTCTATGTGCTTTATTTCCATATATGGTCATGCTTACTTCTTTCTAATAAATATTTCTGTTTTTTTTTTACGTAAGGAAAAATAAAAATATTGATTGTTCTAAATTAAAGAAATCTATAAAATGTAGCGAAGAACTTATTAAGATAAATAAAACCCGGTGTTTAGGAATTGAATTGAATATAGCTATATTGTTATTCATTTATATTAGTTCTGTTGTTATATTTAAAAAGGTTGGGCATTCTAAACAAAAGAATTGGTATACACAAGGAGTGTAATATAATTGGAAAAGCAGATTTTCCCAAAGCACACAACACACACACACACACACACACACACACACACACACACACACATATATATACATATATATATATATATATATATATATATATATATATATATATATATATATTACAAAAAAAATAAAACTGAAATTGAACAAAGAACAAGTGAATTTATTGGAAGCCTGGAAAAATCATGGAT
>NC_136513.1:34063330-34080830 GCF_053919585.1 Euprymna scolopes
TAAGGACAGTGTGTTTTGTGAGACTATGAGAAGGTTGCCAGCATCTTAAGTGAAAGTGATTTTAGTGGAACGAACTGGATTCGAACTTGGTACACCCAAGTCGTCAGTTCATGTCTCTAACCACTAGACCACCACCCCAACAGAGCGCGGATGGGGGTGTGTAATAAAGAGAAAAAATATATATGAAATAAAATCCATCGCTTGCGATAGATATTCGGCATCAAGTACACTGCCTCGCCTCTCCCCCGAAAAATGAATCTCGGCTAAAACCCAGCCACAACCCCTCCCGAAATAAAATGGATCCGCTGTTAAATTACCCCCCCACACACACACACACACACACGCACGAAAAAAAAATGAGATTCTTTTTTTTTAGGCGATCACATGTAAAAACTTGAAAAAGCTTGAAACAAAAAAAAAATATTTTAATATTTACTGCGGCGCTGTCCGCTGTGGGTGGAGGGGGGAGTTCGGTTTTGCATATAAATTCAATGTAAATCGAACACTCAGTTCCGGTTTATTGTCTAATAAGATAGAGTTTTAAGGCCATATAACCATAATGTGGGGGGGGGGCTTTTTTGTTTGTTTGTTTGTTTGTTTGTTTGTTTTTAGAGTGAGTATAAAAAATAAATAATAAAGAAGCTGGTAAATTACAAGATTTAACTGAAATTGTTATATATCGATCAAACATTCTGGGATGAAATGTTGCGATTATTTTATGTTAAAATTACATACGAAACTGATCTCCCACTTGAAATTTTAAAATAATTACTTTGTTTTAGTTTGTTTTTTGTTTGTTTGCTTTTTGGGGTTTTTTTTTTTGTTTGTTTGTTTTTTTTTTTTTTTTGTTGTTTTTTGTTTTTTTCACCAAAGTTGGTGATTGTGTTCACATGTAGTCGCTTTAAAAAGCGTAATCTCATTTTTTCTTCTTTTTTTTTTTTTTTTTTTTTTTTTCGTCAGCAATGGTTGTTTAGCTAATAGTACTCAAACACAACCACTATTCATTTTCTGAAAATAGAATTATGGGCGCAGTTTTACAATCGTTCACTGTGCAGAAGGAGACAACTCTCTTTTACTAAGCGTACTGTTTATTTTTTTTTTTAATCTCATAATTTAGGACGCTCGATGTAGCGATATTTTTTTAATCAAAACATTAAAAAAGAAATTTACGCCTATTTTTTTTTTTTTTTAAAGTAACAATCTGTACACTAGGGACTGCCAAACGATTGTGAAAATTGGACCGCATGTGTCCGTGACGTCAGACTTGTTTTAACTATACGAACTATGGAAAAGCAGAAACGACTTAATGATTTTTTTAAACATTTGTTTATCTTCTTCAAACTGCAATTAATAATTAATCTTTGTTATAATTTTGTTAGGTTTTAAGATTTACACAGTTTAATGATTAATAATATTATAAACATTTGTATATTAGATATGAAATACGGTTTTACTGAATGTTCTGTTCCGTCTGCCTGCTTCCCACCGGACTACAACTTGGATGTCTTCAAGTCCAATGTTAACAAATTCCTAATGAACCGCCCCCTTAAGTAAACACTTCATCAAATCTCCACACTAACGTAATGTACTTTCAATAACCCTTATCCCTGAGTGGCTTCCGGGCCTTGATAAGTGGTGATCACTGTGTAAAAAAAAAAAATGTTCATTTGGTTACCTACGGGCTTCCATATTTTGTTCGGTAAAAAGAGACAAACAAAATATGAGGGGGGAGGCTACGAAATGCTTAATATTTGTGCAATAATATTTTCAAATTGGTTTTAATCTGGCGATAAAATAGCTGACAAGTCATGTTTATATTAAAACTTAATATTTAAAAAAAAATTTTAACACAATTAATTAAAAATCTGTTGCAACGGAACATTTTGAAATAATGGAATTTTAATTGTTTTAATCTTTTAAAAATTAATTAATGTTTACGAAGTTTCTTTTTCTTGGCAATTCAACTGATTATAGTATATATTAATTCGAAAAAACGCTATTTAAAACAGAAAAACGTAATAATATTAAGTTTATATCAATTTTTTAATTGCAACTTCAAGGTAAAATTTTGTTCAATAGGTGTATTGAAATTTTTAAAAAATAAATATTTTTTACTTATTTTGTTCGAATTTCGAAAAAAAATAAATAGGGGGGGGACACGCACTAAAAAAATATTTCCCCTCGTATATTTTACGAAAAAAGCATTTTATATGTAATTTCATTCTAAAATGGATAAGTATCGAAAATTTCACGAAAATCTGACGATTAGTTGATTTTTGCTACATTTATTAAATACGGGTATGTTTTCACGTTCGGAATGTCTACTACATGGGAAAGTTATTTTAAAGCGCCAATTATACAGACACGATTTTCGTCTCGCAATTTCATTATTTTCGTTCGATGAAAAAATTTTTTTAATTATTACTAGTTTATTTTGCCCTTCTTCTTTTAAATGGTACAAAAGTTATACTGGTAATATTAATTCATAATAAAGTTACATCGTGTTATATATAGACGGGGGTGTAATTCTGTGGTGAATTTTGGCAGTCCCTACTGAATTTAGGAAAACTCGTCCCGGGAAAACTCGTCTCCGGAAAACTCGTCTCCGGAAAACTCGTCTCCGGAAAACTCGTCTCCGGAAAACTCGTCTCCGGAAAACTCGTCCCCATTCGCTAGGTAGGAAAACTGGTCCCGTATTGAATAAATATCGATTGAAAACACATTTTATGATCGTTCTTGAAGGAGATATTGCTTTTTAAAATAGACTATAGCCCCCCCCCATAATATTTTTAAAAAATATTTTTATTTGTTTAATGTTTTTTTTTTTTTTTTTTTCTACCTAACTGGCTAAGTTCTTAGTGGTTTCACTTATTTTAAAGCGTTTATTATGTTCATACAAAGTTAATTAAAAAATTTTTTGGTTCTTATTTTAACGATGTTTTTTGGAGTCATAAAAACAATAATAAAAAAAACAAAACAAAAAAATTAAAAACTGGGAGCGTTACTTTTTTGTTTTGGTTTTTTAATTATGATAGTTTTTTGTTGTTATGTTTTCGTTTTCTCTCATACCAAATGCAATGCACTCATGCGTTATTTAAAATTATAATTCTATCAATTATCAACATTTATTGTCGTCCTGTCAAATTTTGCAAAAATTAACTAATAAATCAAAAGCGAAATATTTTTTTGGCGCGAGAGATGCCATGTGCTAACAATCTCTCGTTAACTCATTTTTAATTTTTTAAATTTTTACTTCAAAATTCTAAAATCAATCATTCAGAGAAAAAGTAATCACTAAATAAATTTATTAATCAATTTTTTGAAAACTCCGCTATCGTTTATCAAGAATCTTTTTAATTTCATTTTTTGTTGGTTGCTTTTCGAAGGGAGATATAGGTTTTATCCCCCCCCCCTCTCTCTAAATTATATTTTAAAAAATATTAAAATTTATTATTTTCTTTTTAAAACCAAATCTCCCTCAGTAATTTCTTTAATTTTCTATTTTTTAACGATTATCAAGACCCCCTAAGATACCGGGCATTATTTCTCGTTCTCCCGTAACACTCGACCGACATGTTTTTTGTTTGTTTTCTGTTTTTTTTTTCTTTACCAAATAAACGATTCCAAATGAATTAAATAAACAACATAGTCGGCGAGGAAAAAAAATCGATTTTACCCTTTTATAAACAACAGTATATAAGTAAATTCTTTTTATATTAATATAAAAAAAAATATGCGGTCTCGTTTATGAACATAATAAACGCTTTTATTAAAAACACAAAAAAAACATTAAACAAGTAAAAATATTTTTTTTAAAATATTATGGGGGGGGGCTATAGTTTATTTTAAAAAACAATATCTCCTTCAAGAACGATCATAAAATGTGTTTTCAATCGATATTTATTCAATAAGGGACCAGTTTTCCTACCTAGCGAAAGGGGACGAGTTTTCTCGAGACGAGTTTTCCGGAGACGAGTTTTCCCGAGACGAGTTTTCCCGGGACGAGTTTTCCCGGCACCGAGGGAGATATAACCCCCCCCCCCCTTTCTAAATTATATTTCCAAAAATATTAAAATTTTGGTTTGTATTACTGTACACATAGATTCGAAAAATAATAAACTAGACAAAATACTGTTAGAAATTCGCTCAATATATATTACCGTGACATAGGTTGACATATATTCGGTGTTTTTTTTAATAGTATTTTGTCTAGTTTATTATTTATAACACCTATTCCCGAACTTACTGTGTTTAAGAGAGAGTCGGCCGCTATTTTGAATTGTCCAATACATCGGTAAACACTGTATGTTTTTCGAGCTGAATAAACATGTTACATTGAATAAAAACACGAAAAATATATCCAGTTTGGTAGGAAAGTAACTTATCTTGCCTTTGATAACATTTATTTGTTATATATTTGTTTTTTGACAATTTTTTCGAATCTATGTGTACAGTAATACAAACCCAAATCGATTTTACCCTTTTATAACAACAGTAAATAAGTAAATTCTTTTTATATTAATATAAAAAAAATATGCGGTCTCGTTTATGAACATAATAAACGCTTTAAAATAAGTGAAACCACTAAGAACTTAGCCAGTTAGGTAGAAAACGGACACTTAGAAAATCGATTTTATTTAAAAAAAAAAAAAAAAAACCATCAAACAAGTAAAAAATTTTTTTTTTCAATATTATGGGGGGGGGGCTATAGTCTATTTTAAAAAAACAATTTCTCCTTCAAGAACGATCATAAAATGTGTTTTCAATCGATATTAATTCAATAAGGGACCAGTTTTCCTACCTAGCGAAAGGGGACGAGTTTTCCCGAGACGAGTTTTCCCGAGACGAGTTTTCCCGAGACGAGTTTTCCGGAGACGAGTTTTCCCGGGACGAGTTTTCCGGGCACCGTCCCTACTGTATACACGAAGAGAAAACGAACGAACTAACGATATTTTCACATTAGATAAAAACATTTAAAAAAGGAGTTGCGGCAACTTTTTTAATTAAATGTTATGGTAATGTTTTTTTTTTTAATTAGTCTTTAACCTTAAAAAATACAAAGAATGAAACTATTCAATGAAACAAGCGTCCTTAATTATGAGATGAACAATGAACGAATCTCTTAGTAAAAGAGAGTTGTCTCACTCTGCACAGTAAACGGTTGTAAAAAAGCACCGAAATATGTAAGATTTGATATTTGAATTTTAGCTAAGGGAATTAACTCTTCATTTTATTTTTTGAGTTATGTCCCTTCCTTATTCGATTTTTTTTACATTTTTTATTTATGTTATTTAGAAATTGTTTTATTTTCGTTTACCACTGTAGTTTAAATATAAGTTTTAAAATTAATAAAGATACATTCAGATGCATTCAGTTATAAAATTTAGTTATAAAATTCAGTTATAAAATTTAGTTATAAAATGCAGTTGTCAAATTCGGGATAAAGATAAAAGCGTTCACGTTGTGATCCTATCGTAATACTAGGTACGGCAAAAATGGCGGAAAAAAATATGAGGGCATAGTTTTGAAAGCCAGTTTATCATAATATTTTTGTAGGCTTCCGACTACCTTTTCACTGTATTTGAAAGATTAAAGCCTGAAGTTAATTGCCAAAAAGAAAAAAAAAATTGTACATGTGAAAAAAATAGTTATAATGAAACATGTTTTTACAGTTACATTCAGAAACTGGCAAATTCAGCTAAACTTTGAAGTTAAATAAATTTATTGCAAAAATCCTTTGAAACATAAATACAAATTTTCTGGATCTATTTCAAAGATAATTAGTAAAGTCCTAAGATATCGAATTAAATTTTTAAAAAAAAGAAAGAAAGAAAGAAAGAAAGAAACATCTCGTTTGTACAAAAAAAAATAGCTTAATTAGCCCCCCAAAGTCGAGAGATTCTTGCTTCGCAGAATTACACCAAATGAAAAATCGTCCAAGTGTGGATTCTACGGAAGCCCAAAATGTCAAAAAGTCAAAAGATTGTCGGAAAATGACGTCGGGTAGTTTAAGGAGGGTAGGGAGTGCTGGTTTCCTTTTTCCGCGCCCGCAGCCGTGCATCGGTACATTCCTATCATAAACGTTTGTATAATTTTTACCATTTTTTAATTTAATTATTTTTGTATGTTCTTGCTTTTGAATTTTAAAAAAATCTTTATTTTTCAAGATTATATAAAAATTATGTTACACCGAAAATTTCACATTCATTTTAAGCAAGGAAAATATTAGAATCTTTCATATAAAAATTATGCGAAACATGTAATCTAACAAAAAGTAGAAATATTTTTTGTAATTATAATTTTTTTATGTAAAAATATTAAATAAACAATGTTTGATTCAATGATTATATCGGTGGTTCAAGAAATGAATTTTTCTTCGGGTTATATCGAATTTATTAATACGGATTTTTAAGACCCTTTTCGTAATTTTCCCGAAAAAAAATAATTTTTCTTTTTTATTGTCACAACTTACTATGCTTTATTTTCATTAAAAAAAAAAAAAGCAAAAATAAATTCATATTCATTCGTTTTTTTATTTTTTTATTTATTCATTCTTTTTAGTACCGAAAACGATAGCGTGGTTTTGTTTAAACAAAATAATATATTTCCACTAAGATTCAAATAAAAATAATGGATTCATTATATTTAGTAATCATTATTTGATAAATACTGAAAATTTCATTAAAATTGGTTAATTTCCTGATTTGGGGGGAATTTTTAAGTAAAGTGATGGGTCAAAATGTTTATACATTTCGAGCATCGCCATTAATTTTGCACGTACCTATGTAATACGGTCATCTTGACATTGGTTGGGGTTACTATGATAGTATTATGTTAACTGATATTTTTCGTTATTAATTAATATTGATTAGAAATTTGGAAAAATAAAATGCAAAATGTCTTTTTAAACCAAGTTAAAAATGTAAGTACGTTTGTTATTCCGGATTTTAACCTATTACTCTAAGAGAGGTAACTTGGGTTAACTAAAGTTAATTGACAACCTGAGTGTCACAAGTTCGAATCCAGTATTAGAATGCTGGCAACCTTCTCGTGTTCTTTTTTGTTTGTTATTTTTTGGTTTTGGTTTTTTTTTTTTTTTTGCTTTTTTTGTACAATTACTCGAATTTTTTGTTTCTTTTTAAAATACAATATCGTTGTATTGTACATGTTTTCTTATTAATGTTTTAAAACTTTGAGTGCTTGTTCATATAGAGTCGACAGATCGATTTCTTTAAATATGTCGTTTTAAGCAAAAACAATTTTACTTAATTAATTGTCATGTCGAAAATAGTAATATATCCTCTGCCAAACATTCACGAGAAACACTCATTTAGCTGAAAACACTATAAATAATTTTCCCCACTCTTTATTTGTGCCCAAACCTAAACGTAGATTCCATGAACAAAGCTTCTTTCTTAGAACTGCATGCCTGTGGAACTCTGTTCCGTTTTCCTGCTTTCCAGCTGACTGCAATATGGCCGGCTTCAAGCCCAATGTAAACAAATTCTTTATGAGCCGTTTCCCTTAAGCAATCCAATTTACCAAATTTACAATTCTAACGATTATTATGACATGTTCCTTCTGATCACTGTAAACTCTTTAACCTTTATACTCGAGTGATTCTGGGCCTTGATATGTGGTGATTTCATTTGTAAAAAAAAATCCCAAATTATGAAAATTCATCGAGTATTTTAATATATAAAGTTATTTTTTTAATTTTAAGTTAAAAGTAATTTTTATGGAAAATTGGGAAAAATTGCATTTTTTTTTTAATCTAATTTAACATTATATATACATTCTAAATGCTGCAATATTTTAAGTTCTAAATTTATTTAATATTATAAATTTATTATATTTTTTACTAGAATATCTTGTCTTTTTCTTGTCCAGTCTTAACAACTAATCCTTTTACTTTTCTAAGTTTAATCTTAACCATATTACTTTTCATGGTCGCATTTTTTTCTATGCAATATATATATATATATATATACATATATATATATATATATATATATATATATATATATATATATATATATATATATATATATATGTATGTATGTATGTATGTATGTATGTATAAAATTACTTCATTTAATCACATAAATTAATATATGAATATAATGATATGCGTAAATTTTTCAGTATTTACTTCAACAGTAAAATATATGAAAATATATATGGCAATTAAGCTACACAGAATATTCCGATTAATTGACATATATATTTTTAGAACTTACTATATATATATATATATATATATATATATATATATATATATATATATATATATATATATATATATATATATATATATATATTAAAGCTCTTGGAAGCATCATTATAATTAAAACTTTGAATGAACAGATAAAACCGTTTTTAGAACACGTAAAGATGCAAAAATATTTTATTAAAAGAGGGAAGAAAACACGATCTAATTTCTTTCTTTCATTTTTTTTTTTCTTTTATGTTGAAACATTTCTTATTAATTTCGGACCATATCAGGTCTATCTTAAAAGAGCGAAAGAGTTCTCTTGCCTTCCTTTTTTTGTTTTCCTTGCAAATAAAATCCTTGCGTTGTTATGTCCAAAGCGTTTTTTTCTTTCTTTTTTTTTTTTTTTTTTGTTGTTGTTATTTTTGTTCGCTGCATCCTCGTGCATTTAAAGAAACAAATTGTATTGTGTTTTTGTATCTTCTTTTAATGAAATATTTTGTGCATCTTAACGTGTTCTAAAAACGGTTTTATCTGTTTATTCAAAGTTCATATATGGAATTGTATATATATAATTATAATTTTTTTTTTTTTCATACTTACAGACACTAGTGTTTCATTCTTTTTGGATTCATCAGCAAGATTTAAGATTGCCGCTGGTCATGAGATCCGAATCCAGCCACAAAGCCATCTCTGACTCCATTAGTAAGGAACATACCCCAAGGACACCATCAGGATAATTAAGTGAAATGTAACATTTATATTAGTGTTGGGACGATTAATCGGGATCGGAATCGAGAATCGAAAAAATCGGAACTTTTTCAAGTATCGGAATCGGTATTGGAGGCGAAAAATCTGTGCCTATTTTCCAATGGCAAAAACGATTCTTTTAATTGGCTTTTTTTATTTGATTTTCTGTAAAGAAAATTCTTTCTACTAATAATAATAATACTAAAATAATGAATATTTATTGATTTTGAACGATTAGTTAAACTAAAATCAGTAGATCATCCCTCACATTTGTATATTTATGCTTGTAAAAACATCTGTACATTTAACATGTGTTTTTACGGTAATCGTGAAAAATAACAACTTTATAATTAAATATTTCGATATTGATAAAGATTCGGAATAGGAAATTGTATCGGAATCGGGAATTTAATACGGAATCGGTAATTGTATTGAAATCAGAAAAAATATTAGAATCATCCCATCCCTAATTTATAAAAGCCAAATACAGGCATAAACGTTTTTAAGAAAGATCTACAGTGATCAAACGACAAGGGATGACGCAATTTCACTTTTTTTTTTTTGTTTCGTTTTTTTTTTAGTTATTTTTTAAACGATAATACGATATGTAGAGTCTTAAAGATAATGGAAAATATTTTTCTAAGAAAATCGCCCATATTTTTGGGGAAGTAAACAAATAAAAATATTACGTATTTTTTTATTATTTAACTATTTTCTCTTCCTTGCAACCTCTATCTCACAGAAGAGATGTTGCGAGTTTGTCTCTGATGTATCGTTATTTTCATGGAAAGTGTTCGACTGAGCTTCAATCTATGGTCCCCCCTCGCCAAACTTTCACAAGAAATACTCGTCTAGCTGTAAACACTATCAATAATTCCCCCCACTCTTTATCTGTGCCTAAACCTAAACGTAGATTCCATGAACAAAGCTTCTTTCTTAGAACTGCACGCCTGTGGAATTGTCTTCCGTTTTCCTGCTTTCCGGCTGAATACAATATGGTTGTCTTCAAGTCTAACGTAAATAAGTTCTTGATGAGCCGTTCCATATAAGTTATCAAATTTACCAAATTTCCATTACTATCGATTACTATATTGTCCTTTTGACTACTGTACACCCTTTAACCCTTATCCTTGAGTGGCCTCTTGGGCTTGATAATGTGGTGATGCCTATGTAAAAAAAAAAAAAAAACTAATAAAACAGTAATTTACGAACACGTATTTCGCGTACTACCTCTCATGAGCGTAGCTTGACTGTTTGTAGGAATTGAACCTCAGAACAGATGTATTATGGTCGAGTGCGTTAACCGTTAACTAGCGCCCATACTTACAAAACTGTTTAAACGTTGTCTTAAGAGAATTGCTGTCCATCACCCTGGAAAATCTCATCAGTATGCCTCGTATTTAAGAATTCAGGTGATCGCTCATCTCCCTCTCAGTACGGGCCAATAAGTCTCCTGTGCGTCATGAGTAAGTTGCTGGAATCTGTGTTAAATACAGAAGTAATCAACCATCTCAGCAAAAATAACCTTCTTAGTGACACACAATATGGTTTCCGTTCTGCTAGATCTACAGCAGATGTGCTTACAGTTATATCTCATAGGATTAGCGAATCTCTCGATAGAGGCAACCTTTCTAGGGCAATTGCTCTTGTCATATCAAAGGCCTTTGATAGGGTATGGCATAAAGGTTTACTTCACAAGATCGCCAACTATGGTATAGCTGGAAATGTCTTCTCGATTATTAAATCATTTCTTTCTTATAGGTTCATAAGAGTAGTAGTTGAGGAGCAAAAATCAGAAGCTCACAGTATTAATGCTGGAGTCCTTCAGGGGTCCATCCTGGGCCCAACTCTTTTCCTGATCTACATTAATGATCTTCCAAATCACATCCTTACATCATACGTAGACATTTTTGCTGATGACACTACCATCTATAGTAGCACATCTAAGACCGTAAACGACCAAATTCTCTCCGATTCTCTCTCCTCTGATCTTGATCATGTTGCACAATGGGGAAAGAGGTGGCTGGTTACTTGTAATGCAACCTTCTATCTTTACATCATCAACGTTCTGATCCCCATCTGGCATCAATTAAAATGAATGGCTCTCATCTTGGGGAGGCCTAAGTTTTGACAAGCTTCTGGGCTTGAACTTTACTACTGATCTTAAGTAGAATACATACATCAAATCTGTTGCCAAGGCCGCTGGAAAAATGGCCAGATCCTTCTATCGATCCAGTAGATATCTCACTGCTGATGCAATCCTTTATCTATATAAGAGCCAGATACGTCCAACGATGGAATACTGTTGCCACATCTGGGCAGGAGCTGCTAGAAAGGACTTGTCCTGCCTTGATAGAGTTCAAAATAGACTTTGTAGCCTTGTAGGAGATGTCCTTTTCTCTTCGCTGCAACCTCTATCTCATAGAAGAGATGTTGCGAGTTTGTCTCTGCTTTATCGTTATTTTCATAGCAAGTGTCCGACTGAGCTTCAATCTATGGTCCCCCCTCGCCAAACTTTCACAAGAAACACTCGTCTAGCTGAAAACATTATCAATAATTCCCCCCACTCTTTATCTGTGCCTAAACCTAAACGTAGATTCCACAAACAAAGCTTCTTTCTTAGAACTGCACTCCTGTGGAATTGTCTTCCATTTTCCTGCTTTCCGGCTAACTACAATATGGTTGTCTTCAAGTCCAACGTAAACAAGTTTCTCATGAGACGTTCCACTTAAGTTAACAAATTTACCGAATTTCCATTACTATCGATTACTATATTGTCCTTTTGACTACTGTACACCCTTTAACCCTTATCCTCGAGTGGCCTCTTAGCCTTGATAAGTGGTGATGCCTATGTAAAAAAAAAAAAAAAAAAAAAAACGCCCTTTTTCTTTCTTTTTTTTTTTTCATAGACGGTGCGCTCCACTTTTAAGAAACTTACTTCTTAAAGGAGCGGAAATAATAATTATAAATAATTATTTTTTATACCTACATATGTATGTGTGTGTGTGTGTGTGTGTGTGTGTGTGTGTGTGTGTGTGTGTGTGTGTGTGTGCGGAACACACACATACAAATGAAAATAATGAAAATGTCACCAGGTAGCAACGGCTACCTAAAACATAAGCAGCGTTTTATGAATGTAAAATTGAGAAATACATACGTTTATAAGAAAACCTTTTTATATAAGAAACAAGAATATAAGTTACTTTCGCATAGTAATTGTCTGTATTTTTGAGATGAGGTGTTTTCATTGATTGAGATTGTCAGACTGACTTCCTTATCTTGGTTGTTATTGTCACAACGTTTCGGCCGTTTTGCCCTCCGGCCTTCGTCAGGTGTTTTGTATCGAACTGGGGAACCGTTTGTTAGGAGTCTCGAACCCAACCCTTTATTATTATTACGGGGGTACCGTGTTCAGACTCCGGCTAGGCTTTGGGACATAGTTGCTGATTCTCTGTTTTGGATGTTTACTTTGGATGTCACTAGTGACATATGGCCGAGTGGTCCTAGACGTTGTATCAAAGTTTACAGTTACCCAAAGGTGCTGAGTTCAATCCTGAACAAAGGCAGTGAAAAAAGTAACATCCAAAACAGAGAATCAGCGACTATGTCCCAAAGCCTAGCTGGAGTCCGAACACGGTATCCCCGTAATAATAATAAAGGGTTGGGTTTGAGACTCCTAACAAACGGTTCCCCAGTTCGATACAAAACACCTGACGAAGGCCGGAGGGCAAAACGGCCGAAACGTTGTTACTTTCGCATGTATAAATGTTCATAGCATAAATGTTTGGGTAAATAAATTGAATGAATAGTTACGAGGTACAAGTCAGTATGTTCATGATGTATTAGACAGCGTACCATTGTGTATGTGTGTGCGTTTACCTTTGTTCTTGTTAGGCGTGTTTAGATGTAAGAAAGCCTTCTACTCCAATAGTTTCTTAAACCAGAACTGCTAGACTATGCTGAACCAGAGAAAGAAAGAGGGCACGCAATTAGAACCATTTGCATTCGTTGGAATCAGTTTCCACAGATGTTTCTTCATCATAAATCGTTTTTATAATATGACATGTTCCTTCTGATCACTGTACACTCTTTAACCCTTATACTCGAGTGGCTTCTGGGCCTTGATATGTGGTGATTAACAAAACACTACAAACTACGAAAATAAATAACTCTTTACTATGACATTTATTATTATTATTATTTTTTTATTTTTTAAATTTTTTTAAATTAAAACAAAAAATTTATTTTTATTTTTTTTTTTAATTTAAAAAAAAAAATTTTTTATAATTTAAAAAAAAATTTTTTAATTAAAAAAAAATAGCTTTTTAATTTAAAAAAAAGATATTTATTTCTTTATTTTTTTTACATTTAAAAAAAAAAAAAACATTTTTTTTAATTTTTTGGGTTCCCCCCGCAAAAGGAGGGTGGACCGTTAAATACATTTTCTCTGTTCGTCTGTTTGTCCGTTCGTCTGTTCGTCTGTTCGTCTGTCCTCACTTTTATCAATAACTACACCTTGGAATTTTTTGAAATTTTGCACAAACATTAAACATGATATGAATAAAAAGGTAACAGAACGGATTTTCTGGGAAAACTCCAGTTGCCCACCCCGCCTTTCGGGTTAAAATGGCTAAAATTGACACTTTTGTGCTTATTAAGAAAAAATTGATTCCTTAGATTTTTATAAAACTTTCTGAAAAGTTGTAACTGATTGATTTCTCTATAATTTTGTTTGTCTATACTTCACTATAACTCTTGGGTGTGCCCCAGGGGCTCTTTTAGGGCTAATAAAAGTGCATTCCATTTTGGGGACTATTTTACCATATTTGTCCAAAATTTTCTGTGTATGTCTATTTAGTAGTTTTGCATGGTGCTGAACTCAAATTGAAATATGTTAAGGTCTTGGGGACTTTGCGGCTAAATGGCGGTCGGGGGGGGCGGCAAATGATGGGCATAGTCATTTCTTTTTATGCATGATGCAGAACTCAAATTTACAAATGTTAAGGGCCTAAAGTTGCACTGTTTGTTCATTTTCACCAGGATTTGACGTCCCCTTAGGACTTCGGGAGGGGGGGGGGGAATGTTAAACAGTCATTTTTTTACGCCTCTTTCGCTGTGCACTCACGCATGCTTCACTTGTTTTCTTTTCGTTTTTACTCCAAACAAGGCACAGAGCCACTTTGATGTAGGGGCTACTATCAGGGACATAAGTTGCAGGGATATTATGTAGGGAGTTGAGCAACAAGAGGTCTGTTCACATTACACTTGAACTTCTGCATGTCAGTACAGTTGGAGAAGCAGGAACCCGGAAGGAAATTCCAAAGTCTAGCAGTTCTGGGGAAGAAACCATTGGAGTAGAAGGCTTTTTTACATCTAGGGATCTCTACCATGAAGGGGTGGAATTTAGCTGCTTGTCGGGTTTGTCGGAAGTATTTACATCAAGAGGGTACAAGTGCTTGTAGTTCGTCGGGGCATTCACCATTAAAATACTTGTAGAACAGGCAGAGGGGTGCAACATATCGTCGATGGGATAGAGGTATGATTCCAATTTTTCATATCACACATGAGACCTTGATATTTGGTCTCTTTCTCTCTTTCAGATCTGTTCAGACCTCCATCATTAGGGACACTCACTTCAACCAAGATTGCAACTCTCCCTCACTTATTCCATATAACTATGTCAGGTTTCACAGCAGCATTTTCAAGGTAGATGGCTGTAGGGATTACATGGTCGTAATGTATGGTATATAAGTCATTTCCAACTGTTCTTTCAGGTTGATGTTCTCAGGATTTGCTGCTACATTGGATGTTTAATTTTTTAAAGATGGTCCAGTGGAGGTACTTGCATATTTGTAGAACAGGCAGAGGGATGCAACATTTCGTCGATGGGATAGAGGCTGAAGCTTAGATGACAGTTCAGGGCCAATCAGGTTGGCGACTCTCTTTTGAACCTTGTTCAGGAGTGAGAGACTAGTAGCAAATGCACCAGCCCAAATGTGACAACAATACTCCATACATTGGCGAATATAAAAGGAACTTTGCTTGTGTCTGTTTCTGTAGGTTCGTTCCGAATATGAAATTTCACACAAATGTACTTCATGTATCTGGCAGTGTTCTTAGTTTTGTATTGGAATGTCTTTGATAAGTATTAATAATCGATACGATAATCGAAAAATTCCGATGAAAGAAGGAACAGGCGAGTTTGACCAAAGTAAACACCTTACACAGCCTAACATCACAAATACATTTCAGAAGCTTTATTACCACACAAGCAAAAAGGTCCGGCATATAAACTCAACAGTAGGTTTGTTTTATTTTGATACGACAGGGGCGCGTTTGGAATGAATGTTTCTGCTTAGAACATGATTAAACCATAATACATGAATTTTTCATTTTAAACTTAAATTTATATCATTTTCACCACACAAGCAGAAAGGCCACGCATATAAAATCAAAATAAGGGTCTCTGAAATGACAGGGGTGCGTTCGAAATGAATGTTTCCGCTTAGAGCATGATTGAACCCTGATACTTGACTTTTGTATTTTAAATTTTAATTCAAGCCATTATATATAAAAATAATTTTATAAAATCAACATTAAGTTCTCTACAGTGCAATGTAGACTACAATGTATTGTGGCCCATAATGAAACACTGAGGAACGCCGGTGTTTATACTATGAGCTTTTGATTTGGCCCATTGACACTTATTCTTATAAGCCTATCAAAGAAAAAGGATTTAATAGCTGAGAGGACATTTCCAGCTATTCCATAGCTAGAAATCTTGTCAAGTAGACCTTTATGCCATAGCCTATCAAAAGCCTTTGATATGTCAAGAGCAATTGCTCTAGCAGGACGGAAACCATATTGCATGTCACTGAGTAGGTTGTTACTGCTTATATGGTTTACTACTTCTCTTTTTATCAAGCAGATTCAAGAAACTAACTCATGACAACAGCATGTGTTGTTGCCATTGCGCACAGAAATGATTAATTCATACAGATTTCGTATGATATATATAATATAAAAAGCCAAGTATGTCCAAGGATGGAGTACTGCTGCTACATCTGAGTAGGAGCTGCTAAAAGCAGCCTATCCTGCTTTGACAGAGTACAAAATAGACTTCGTGGCTTAGTGAGGGATGCCCTTTTCTCTACCCTGCAACCTCTCTCCCACAGAAGGGACGTTGCGAGCCTATCCTTGTTTTATCATTATTTCCATGGCAGGTGCTCGTCTGAACTCCAATCTCTGGTCCCTCCTCGCCAATCCTTCACGAAAAACACCCGTCTAGCTGAATCCACTGTGAAAAATTTCCCCCACTCTTTATCTGTGCCTAAATAAAAACGTAGATTCCATGAACAAAGCTTATTTCTTAGAACTGCACGCCTGTGGAACTCTGTTCAGTTTGCCTGCTTCCTACCTGACTACAACTTGGATGTGTTCAAGTCCAACGTTAACAAATTCCTAATGAACCGCCCTCTTAAGTAAATACTTCATTAAATCTCCACACTAACGTACTGAACTTGCAATAACCCTTATCCCTGAGTGGCTTCCGGGCCGTGACCACCATGTAAAAAAAAAAAAAATTTATTATTCCAAAGTCAATCCCCAAATAATATTATATTGTACTTAATATATAGTACTGATTTCAAAAGTTTAAAAAATGACTTGGGTCCCATCAGCTAGAATCGAAACCAAAACATTAAGCACTCCAGTTGCATTCCCTACCGTTTGAGTTTCTAACTGACAGATAAGAAAGATTTAAAATTAAACTACTTCAAGCGATGAAAGAATGTATTTTTATGCGTATGCGTAATAGAAATATGTCGGAAAGTTTATATTATAATAACAGTTTGTATTTCAGCTTCCCAATGTGTGCGCTTTGTTCATCTGTCCAAGAATTTTACTCGTTATAAACCATCTTTGGTGTATGATTACTATTTTCTGTTAATTTCAAGTGTCATGTGACCAATAGTTTAAGAGTTTATCGGTTAAATATTTTCACACGCACACACACACACACACACACACATGCATACATCTATTGTTTTATTTATATATATTAAAAAAAAAAAAACTAAGATAAAAACTATTATATAGTATTTAATGTTTAGAGTAGAAGCAACCCGGATTCTTATAATTTCCTGGGCAACTCCGGCTTCAGTGCAGAGCATGATAAAACACAAAATCGTTTACAATGGGTACGGGAGTTCGGTATCAAATAACAGCCAATAAACGTCCATATGTATACACCAAAACACCGCGTTTTCTTCTGAAAACAGAGATATGTAAAATTAGACATTAATTTTTCATAATAGCAACAGAGTAAACTCCCCTACATTTAAAGGGAAATAACTCTTTATTTATTTCTTTGATTTATGCCCATTGCTTAGATTTTCACATCTTGAGAAAACAATTTCCGCACTAATAAACACCTCTGGAGCCAGTTCCTACCAGTATAGGAGACGTCTGCGACAATCAGTACGGCAGTGACTTTATCGGTCTAAGGTATGATTCTGATCAATTCTAGGAAGTTTAACC
>NC_136513.1:34085830-34118330 GCF_053919585.1 Euprymna scolopes
TTAATTTTTTTTATTTTAAACTTAATTTTTTTATTTTAAACTTTTTTATTTTAAACTTATCTTTTTTATTTTAAAGTTTTTCATTTTCATTTTAAACTTTTTTTATTTTAAACTTAATTTTTTTATTTTAAACTTAATTTTTTATTTTTAACTTTTTTATTTTAAACTTAATTTTTTATTTTAAACTTAATTTTTTATTTTTAACTTTTTTATTTTAAACTTAATTTGTTTATTTTCAACTTTTTTTTATTTCAAACTTTTTTATTTTTATTTTAAACTTAAATTAAAACCATCACCACCGCACAACCTGTAAGGTCAGGCATATAAGATCAACAGAAGTTTCTTTGATATGACAGGGGCGCGTTCGAAATGAATGGTTCTGTTTAGAGCACAATTGAAGTATTATACTATGCTTTCGCATTTTAAACAATGATTCAATCCATTAAATATATATATATATATATATATATATATATATATATATATATATATATATATATATATATATATATATATAATGTTATGAAATTAACAGTAGGTTCTCTACAGTGCAATGTAGACTACAATGTGTTGTGAACTAAGTTATTGCGAGAGGCATGTGAAGCTTCCTTTTGGTTCACCGCGATGGGTCCCCAATTAGAGCAGGCAATCAATCGATTTCATTGAAAAATATGGGAGTTTTAAACATTCGTTGATCATCATTCAATCTTGGGCAACGTCGGGTCACCCAGCTAGTGTTTAAAAATAACTACTGTTAGTAAGTAGACACATTAAAATTTCGTAGGCCAATATAAAGTTTAATACTACAATCTATGTATATACCTATAAAATTGTGTTTTCTTCTCGCTCTGACATTAATATTAAAAGCCTACTTTTTTCTTTAAAAGTTGTCAAAACGAACTTCTTAATGTACTCAATCATAGATCTGCGAACGGCTTCATTAAGCTTAACTAACTTATATATTATTCCCTTGAAAAACAAACGTTCATTACTTAAACATTGATTATGGTTTCTTATTAGATAATTGGTTTCATTTCATTATTATCTTGTCTGCGTGCGTGCGGAACATCTCTAACAACTTCCTCTCTAGGTTTTTGGTCTACAGACTTGAAACTTGATATAGAGGGTATTTTAATGTATGAAACACTTTCAATTTTTTTAGCCGGTAAAAAGTTGCTAAGAGGTCAAAAGTGAAAAAAAAATGACCTTGGCAGGAGTAAGTCGACTAAACCTGCGACTAATGTGTAAATATACATTCCTAATTTGAAGTCGCTTTATTTTTAACGTTTCTTGTCCATCGATCCATAGATCAAACGGTATCGACTAAAACCTTCAATGTTTTGGTTTTGAATCTAGCTGATTGCACCTAGGTTATATTAATTTTTATTTTTTTTAACTTTTGAAATCATTACTATACTAGCAAGAATACCTGGTGTTGCTCGGGTTGCGTTTGGACACATCTGATATATTTAGTATATTGATTCGGTGTTGCCCGGGAAACCTTTACTTTCAGTTTTCTCTTACCTTTTTAAACTATGCGACTTTTTGCTTTTTTTTTTTTTTTTTTTTTTTTTTTAGTAATATAAGTTTGAATGCTTAATTGGTAAGCTTTAAGAATGCGTGCCCTTGAATGTAATATTGGGGTTGATAAAAACTCGAAATGAATTGAGTTTTCAACAAAACGAAAAGTTGATTTTTTTAAACCTCCTTCAGCCATATGACTTTTTTAAAACAGGTAAAAATATAAACTGTAATCATTATATTTTGAATTTTCGATATACTACTGTTGCAGAGCGTTTAACAACCAGTTATAAAAACCAGTTGGCCGTACAACTAAAATATTAGACACAATACAAAGGAAGGTAACAGTAAAGACAAATAATGACAAAACACAGAGATTTCAGTTCAAAAAAGTAGAAACCATCCCTTTTATTGACAACTAAGAATGTGAGATCGTCAGGCAAAAAAAAAAACAAGGTTGGTATTACTATACATATATAGATTCGAAGAAGGTGTCAAAAAACAAATATATAACAAATAAATGTTATCAAAGGCAAGATAAGTTAGTTTTCTATCTAACTGGATAATTTTTTTAGTGTTTTTATTTAATGTAACATGTTTATTCAGCTCGAAAAATATACAGTGTTTACCGATGTATTGGAAAATTAAAAACGGCACCCGACTCTCTCTTGAACACGGTAAGTTTGGGAAAATGAGTAAAAAATAAAAAAAATTATACAAAATATTGTTAAACCCCCACCGAGTATATGTTTGCCTATGTCACGGTAACATATATTAAGCCCGTTTCTATCAGTATTTTGTATAGATTTTATTTTAAACTCCTTTTTCCAAACTTACCGTGTTCAGGAAAGAGTCGGGCGAGTCGGGCGTCATTTGTAATTTTCAAATATATCGGTAAACACTGTATGTTTTTCGAGTTGAATAAGCATGCTACATTAAATAAAAACATTAAAAAATTATCCAGTTAGGTAGAAAAGTAACTTATCTAGCCTTTGATAACATTTATTTGTTATATATTTGTTTTGTTTTTTGACAACGTTTTCGAATCTCTGTGTACAGTAATACAACCCAAAAAAATAAAAAATAAAGATAGATCGCAGGAGGATCAGCAACTGGACGTCAGAGGGCACTGGAAGGTAGGTGTCGGCGGGCGTTGATTGTGTTTATGTTCGATTCAGCTCGGAATTAAAGTCTCTGCTATTCATTTTCATACAGAAAGAGTTTACTTCACCTCTGTTCAACACAAGAAAAAGTTTATTTGCCGCCAGGAGGCGGTGTATATAAGATTGTTCCCAAATGAAAAAAATGGCCGGCGTAGCAAAATATAAACCACGTTGTAAGTGTACGTACCGCGACATTATCCTGCAGTGGGGAAATCTATAAAAAATTAATATTTTGGTACTGGTACAGTTTTTGAACCAGAACAGTAAATAAAATACGTATCTCGCAAATAACAAAGAGAGTTTTGTACAATGTAGAGGGCGTTTCCCAACCTTTGTTGGCAAAGGCCCCCACCTTAGAACATTCAGATACTTACTACCGCTTCCTTCCCTACATGCATCCTTACATAATAATGTTAGTAGTAGTGGCAGTATATGATTAAAGTGTAAATAAATAAATAAATGTTCATATAGTTTATTCAACAAAATTCAACAGTGTCGATCGAATTAGAACACCAACAACTATAAATCAAGCGGATCAATTATTATGTGATAATATATTGCTTATACAATCATCATCATCATCATCATCATCATCATCATCAAGTGATGTCCTGTCTGGTACTGTCATTGATGGCAATGACTCTCCATCTCTCTCTCTCTCTCTCTCTCTCTCTCTCTCTCTCTCTCTCTCTCTCACTCTCTCTCTCTCTTCATGAATTCATTGTTGCTCATCATTTTTGATGTTGCCCAGGTATTCAGGCTGTCAACGTATGTTTCACGCTATCTTCCTCTGCTTCTTCTATCCATGATCTTTCCTGTCAAGCTAATCCTTTCTATTCTGTTTTTTTTTCTGTAGACATGGCGCATGAATCTCGTTTGTCTTTTTCGTACTGTTCTTATTAACGACCTTTTCTGTGTTTGCCATTTCTAATACCTCATCGTTTGTTTTCTTTTCTGTCCAGAATATCTTCAAATTCCTCCTCATAATCCAAGTTTCAGTTGCCTCTAGTCTCCTACTTGTGTTGTTGGGGTGAATGTCCAGCACTTACAACTTATAACACAGGGGCTCCTTCAGTCTTTGACAAACTATGGATATCCACGAAGGGGTGCTTCCACGTGAAATTTTTGTGGCAGGAGGTGCGCAATCTCCAACCACACCTCTCCTGGGTCGACATTGTTAAAAACCAGTGGCAAGTAAAGTATGTACAGGACGACTGGAAACAATGCCAGCAGCTGGAATTCCCAAATGGTCACCCATCTGGTACTAACCAGGCTCAATGTTGCTTAACTTTGGTGATCTGACGAGAACCGGTGTATCAACGCGATTATGCCGTATATTTTAAAACAGACCATACATATGTTCGGAGTGTTCTGAATTCCATGCAATCTATATATCTATAAAAGTGAATGTGTCTGTGTGTGTGTCTGTGTGTGTTTCTGTGTGTGTACATTTCCCTATGCAATAACTCTGTTAATTTTAAGTCTACAGACTCGAAATTTGATATACAGGGTACTGAGATTTGGGAAAATCTTTGTGATCGGTTGTCAGCCAGAAATTTGTCTGTAAAGGGGTCAAAGTTCAACGATTTTACCTTTGAGAACTCTACCAAACTCTCCGCCAATTTTGGGTCTAAACACTTGAAATTTTAGATATAGATATAAATTTAAATTTATAAATATAAATATAAATTTTAGATATCCTTGGACATGGATCTAACTTAACTTGATTTGAGCCCAAAGCAATAAATCTTAAGAGGTCATAATAGGGGTCAAAGTTAAAAAAACTGACCGTTTTTTTTGTTTTTTGCTTTTTTTGTTCAACATACATCTCCAAACACCCGGGCAACGCCTAGCTGAAATGTTAGTCTATTATTCTATTATATATATAAAAGTGAACATGTGTGTGTGTGCATTTTCCTACGCAATAACTCTGTCAATTTTCAGTCTACAGACTCGAAATTTGATATACAGGGTACTGAGATTTGGGAAAATCGATGGCCAGAAATCTGGCTGTTAAGGGGTCAAAGTTCAACGATTTGACCTTTGAGAACTCTACCAAACTCCTCCGCCAGTTTGGGGTCTACACACTTCAAATGTTAGACATAGGTTCCTTAATAACTTGATTTGAGCCCAAAACAATAAATATAAAGGAGTCATAATAGGGGTCAAATTTAAAAAAATTGACCGCTTTATCTTTTTTCTTTTTTTTTTTTTTGCTTACCATACACCTCCAAACACCCGGGCAACGCCGGGCTGAAATGCTAGTATATCTATAAAATAAAAATCAGAATAATAATCACAGGAATCATCGATCATTGACCAGCAACAAGTTGAGAAACACTTAGTAATGTTCCTATTTACTTGCCTCCTCAGGAGGGCAGAGTTAGACACAATGGCAGTTTTTAATGTGGGGGAAATCCAGTTCCTTAAAAAGGAGCATTCTGGATAGGAACAATGATAAAATTTGCTTCAATCTAGAAGGATTTCTCCTCCACTGATCGAGGTCAGAAAAGGTTACGTGTAGTATCATAAAAGATACTACACTTTGCTCTTCAGTTCTAGAAGCTCTCAATCGTTTACAGCCTCCTAAAGGATCCCAGGGACTCCTTATACGATAAATTAGGTCATCGTCCACCTGAAATCTAGTAACACCCTCCTGGTGGGCGGTGCGGACCCCATTGGGAAACCCTTATGTAGAGGATTCGATTTTTAAAACAAATGCATTAATTATGAAATCTGTACAATACAACATTTTATAACTTAGTGCGTTAATATTTTTGTTAACTTTTTTAATGTAAAATATAAGTTATTTGAAAAGGGTTGCGGGATCCATTTTGCTCTGAAAATGTACGTGACTGAAATAATATATAGACGGTTAAATATCAATTGTCGATGCTGTTTAATGTTCGTAATTCGATTGTTTGAGTCAAAGTCCAATTTAACAACATTCAACGATTGGCCTTGGCATGTTGATCGTCAGAGATTCGGATTAAAGGTAACATAATTTCTTTTGTCGATTATAACCCTAACACACATGCACACACATACACACACATCAGTTCAGGTAGAACCAGTTTAGTTTCGTGAATTACGCATGAATTCGAATAAAATTTTAGAAAATAACAAATTTAAAGCAATCATTTGATGATACAATTTAGTGAAATATTGATTTTTTTACTAATCTACAATAAAGCGATTGACACAGTTTTTATATATATATATATATATATATATATATATATATATATATATATATATATATATATATATATATATATATATATGCACACACTTCAGAATACTGAAATGCAATATATCTGTTATATATGTATGTATGTACATATATATACGAAAGACGTTTACTGTGGGTTGACAGTTGAGGACACTTCCGGTAGCTGGGGCTTCCGGTAAGATAACGTTCGGTAAATAAAAAGGTGTTTTAAATAACTTGGAGTCAATCTCTTTTCTTATATCTCTTCCACAGGACACCCTGATCTCTACTCACTCATAATGACATTAAATAAGTATCTGCACGGTAAGACAAACTTATTTTATGTTCACACACACAAATAGATGAACTTTGCTTATATAAATCACATACATGATCATTTATGAATACAACATGGGGTCCGAGGTTTAGAACCCATTAGCTTTGTTGACGAAAAAAAAAAAAGTAATAATAATAACAAATAAATAAATAAAATGGATTCGCATTTTATTCTGCCTCCTCCACCTGATTTTTCCTCAGAAAATCTTTCTAAAGAGTGGAAGGTCTTTAGACAAGACCTTAAAATATATTTAACGGCAACGGAAAAACTCGAGAAAAGTGACGAAGTTAAAACAAGTATTCTTTTGCAATGTCTAGGCAAACAATGCCACAGAATTTATAGAAACTTTGATTCTCAAACTGAGGAAGACAGTCTTAAATTTGCAACAGTTTTAGACAAATTTGAAGAATTTTGTAACCCTCGAAGAAATGCAACACTTTCTGCCCATAACGACACAGCAATACCAGTTCAAGGTAAGTGTGTTGCTCAAGTAATAAGAAACAATGTCACGTATCATGTCATGTTTGTCATAGCAGATATAGATGCATCTTGCGCGAGCCTTTTCTAGTCTCACACAAAAACAAACGTTCACATCTCAAGCTATATTACTTGTCACATACATACGCGCACACAAACATACGTGCGCACGTCCACACACGTACATATATTCACGTTCGCGTACATACACTCACATTCACGCGTATACACACACACGCTAACGTACACACATGTACTCACACACACGCTAACGTACGCACAGATGGACGACGTCACTTCCCTTTTCAAAGGAAATCCACACATGCTCAAAAGACCACCGGAAACTAGTATAAAAGCAAGAGACAATCTGTTTCCAGCCTTTTTCGACTTAGCTCTCGAGCTGAGCGGTCGTAGTACCATTCGCCCCATGTCGGGGCGCCCACGCGCGTCACGTCCCCTGCTACTATGTAGGGGGCACGAGCTAACAAACAGTACGTACACTTTATACGCTTTCTCTCTCCATGAACTGGATTGACATTCTCACTCTTTCTCTCTATATATATACAACTTGTCCCTGAGAATACCTTCGCGTAGCTGACTGCTAACTGATGTCAACCCTCTATCCTTTGTCTTTGTCTACACGTTGGACTATCATTCTCATTTCTACTATATCACTCACTTCTCTTCCCATGCGTGAACAAACGATAGTGAGGTGAACACACATTTCCTTTTCTTTCTACACCACCAGTCCTGCAACAAACGATGGTTACACCCGCGCGGACATGAGCACCTGTTATATCTAAAACATTCCTTCTTTCAACAGTAAATAAACGACACGTTTATCTTATCCAGCAATTGAGTCTTTGTTTCCTTCATTCCATTCGTTTCATTATTTTTCTTTTGTAACGCGATTGGGATTTATATATCCTAGTCCTCTACAATCTCCAATACTAGGACTAAACACCTGTACTAATCTTAACCTAATAAAAATGGTATGCAAACTGAACACAAATAACAATGACTTTCTCTCTGAATTTAAGGAATGCTTTGGAGAACTTGGGACTCTCCCTGGTATTCATCACATCACAATGGACCCAGAAATTAAACCTGTCATAAACCCTCCACGGATTATTCCAGTTGTACTAAAGAAAAAAATTAAAAAAGGAATTTATAAAAATGACAGCGTTAGGTGTCATTAAACCTGTGTCAGAACCAAGAGAATGGGTATCATCACTGGTGGTAGGGGAAAACCCCAATGGTTCCCTTCGTGTATGCCTTGGCCCATGGAATCTTAAGGCTATAAAGAGAGAGCATTATAGGTTACCAACAGCATCAGACATAATACAGGAAATGGCAGGTACAAAGTTTTTCAGTAAGCTTGATGCATCTAATACATTCTGGCAGATTAAAGTTGATGAGGAAAGTTCCAAACTTCTCACTTTCAACTCACCTTTGAGGACGCTACAGATTCACACGTCTACCATATGGCATACACAGTGCCAGTGAAGTATGTCATGCAAAAATAGAAGCTATCATTGAACATGTTGAAGGATGCAGAAACTCACAGGATGATATTATTATTTGGGCAGACACTCCAGAACTCTTACAAAAAAGAATTACTGAGGTTCTGAATGCTAATAAGGAAATCCGGCATGAAACTAAATCAATCAAAGTGTCAGTTCAACATAACTGAGCCGACATTCCTAGGACACCAAATATCCAGTAGAGAGGTTGAACCTGATGACAAAAAATGCAAAGCGATCATGAACATGCCAGATCTAGCAAACAAAACAGAACTCCAGCGTTTTCTAGGCATGATAAATTACTTAGTAAAATTCATTTCTAACTTATCAAATGAAACTGCACCTCTTCACCTCTTTTTGGAAAAAGATAATATGTGGTCTTTTGATAAACCACAGAAAGAAGCTGTTCGGCGACTAAAAGAATTAGTTATACAGAGTCCAACATTAAAATACTTTGACCCAGCACTTCCCCTCAGTCTCTTCAGACGCAACAACCCTAGGACTATGTTGAAACAAAAACACCACAATAACTGGGCTCCAGTGGCATTTGCTAGCCGTTCTCTTACATCAGCTGAGGGAAACTATTGCCCGCTTGAACTGGAAATGTTGTCCATAGTATTTGCATGTGAACATTTCCATGAATTCTTATATGGACAACGCTTTCTAATAAACAATGATCACAAGCCTCTCAAATCCATTGTCATAAAACCAATTTCTAAAACCCCACCCAGAGTACAACGTTTCCTATTACGCTTACAGAAATACAATTTCGAAATTGAATACACTCAGGGAAAACTAATGCACGTTGTTGACACACTCACCCGTGCAGCACAAAAGTACAACAATCCAGAAATATCTGACAAAGAAATGAACTTTTTTGTCCACTTCCCAATTTCTTCAATACTCATTAGCGACAAACGTCGACAACAGCTCATAACTCAGACGGCTTATGATGAAACATTACAACCAGTGCAACAGCAAATCAAGTCAGGATGGCCACAGCATTGGAATAATCTCAATTCCTGTCTTCAACCATATTTTAATTACAGAGATGATTTGACATAGCAGGAAGGACTACTATTAAAGGGTCAACAAATTGTTGTCCCAACCAATATGCGAGCAGAAATGTGAAGGATTTTACATCAGGCACATTTTGGTATCGAAAAAAACAAATCCAATGCTAGGCAGTCTTTTTTTTTTGCCAAACATGAACAAAGAAATAGAGGGCATGATAAAAAATTGCGATTCATGTCAACGTTATAGCAATCGACAAAGTTCAGAGCCAGGAATATGGCATGACATTCCTGACCAACCATGGCATAAGGTTGGTACAGACCTTTTCAGGCTACGGGGGAAAGATTACCTCATGGTAGTGGATTACAACACAACATTTTTTGTATTCAGCCATCTCACTGATACAACTGCATCAACAGTAATAGCCTGTACAAAACATATCTTCTCGAGCCATGGTATAGCCAAAAGGTAATATCCGATAATGACTTCCAATTTAAGTCTAAACAATACAAGGAATTTGCTACAAAATGGGATTTTTTCCATGTAACTAGCAGTCCAAAATACCCACAATCTAATGGTCTACTCGAGAGAACCATCCAAACAGTGAAAAAAACACTACACAAATGTTTCCAGACTGGAGACGATCAATATCTTGCTCTACTAATCTTACGTTCAACACCTGGTAAAAAATAACTCTCCTTCACCAGCAGCTAAACTGAGGAACCGCTAACTGAGAACACTTCTTCACAGCATAAGAAATAATGGTTATGATCTTCGCAGACCATCCCCAACTAACATGCAGAAGGTAAAACAGCATATCAGCAATAAGCATGTGCTGTCTTCACTAAAGATAGAGGATCACATCAGAGTTCGTGATGGGAAAACTTGGTCCAGGATAGGCAAAGTGATTGAACATTGCTCTCAACCAAGGTCATACTTGGTACTGATGGATAATGGCAGAACTATACGCCGAAACCACCGAGATCTACTGCTGGTACCTCGTTCAAATGTACCAACAGCACAACCTTACCCTGACACAATATTTGCTTTACCCAAGCAAGTTCATCAACCAAGATCAGGAGCACTAAACCCAGCAACTCCAGAGTTAGGAGTTCAATCAAGGTCAGGACGACCAACACATCAACCCAGATGGATGCAAGATTATATATGTTAAGTGAACTTGCATTTCAATAGCAAAGAACCTTGGGAGGGGGATGTTATATATGTATATATATATATATATATATATATATATATATATATATATATATATATATATATATATATATATATATATACGAAAGACATTTACTGTGGGTTGACAGTTGAGGACACTTCAGGTAGCTGGGGCTTCCGGTAAGATGACGTTCGGTAAATAAAAAGGTGTTTTAAACTACTCGGAGTCAATCTCTTTTCTTATATTTCTTCCACATGACATCCTGATCTCTACTCACTCATAATGATATTAAATAAGTATCTGCACGGTAAGGCAAACTTATTTTATGTTCACACACACAAAGAGATGAACTTTGTTTATGTAAATCACATACATAATCATTTATGCATACAACAATATCTACTGGTATGCAAATCCAGTGATTTTCGGTCTTACAAAATATTATTAAATGCAATATTTTATATAAGACAATCCCAGCTAAATAAAATTGCTCAATATACAAGATAGAGCAAATAAATCAGAATTTAGGGATTTAAATTTTACGATTTGAAAAGGTTAATTTTCAAATATAGAATTTTTATTGTTTATAAACAAAGAATACATTTTAATAAGTATATTTCCTTAACCCATGAGTTTTCGATGTTATTCATCTCCTCAGAGGAAAGAGGTTAGCAAATGTTATAAAAGGTTTGCACCTAATTTGCTAAAGGCAATGAACATAGAAAAATTAAAAGGTTTTAAAGTTTTTAAATCATTTTAGCTGCATAAAATCAGGAAAATTAGATATCGAGGCAGAAAAAAAGGATATTGAACTTCAAATCCAAAATGCATGCTAAATCCTGAAATAGAAATTCTTGATAGTAGGGAGATAAAAATATCCAACGCGTATTGTAATTCTTCCAAGGCACCAGTTAACAATCACATGTAAACATATTTCCTTCGTTTCTCCTTTGGTTGGATAAATTTTTAGAATAAAGGTCTTAAATTTAAGACCATTTTTTAGGCTTCGTAAGTTTAAAGCACTTTCACTCGTGCTGATTTATAAATATAATTTAATCACCAAAGCTCATCGGATTTTTTAATGTCTATTTAGCTTCGCTTTGATAAGCAATTTTTTTTTAATTTTTGTTATTCGGATATTTTTTGTTTTTATTCACAAATTGGATTTTTTAAAAAAATCCTTACCGGATTGATATAATCAAATATTTGCAGGATATCTTATCCAACCAAAGGGGAAACGAAGGAAATATGTTTACACGGGATTGTTACCTAGTGCCTTGGAAGAATTACAATACACGTTGGATATTTTTATCTTCTTACTACCAAGAACTTCCATTTCAGGATTTAGCATACATTTTGGATTTGAAGTTCAATATCCTTTTTTCTGCCTCGATATCTAATTTCCCTAATTCTATGCAGCTAAAATGATTTAAAAATTTTAAAACCTTTTTTATGTATGTATGTATGTATGTATGTATGTATGTATGTATGTATGTACGTATGTATGTATGTCTGCCTACAACTTTATACAGAGAGGACGGATTTTCACAAGATTGGTATCGTTTTGAAGCTCGACCCTTCGGGGCGACAAATAACGAAAAATTGGTTAAAAATATTAATTCCTTAATCCTCAACTAGGCACTTTTCTACAACGAGGGGTCGCTTTTTTTTTCGCCCATATTTTCGAAAGTATTCCTCTCTTTTCGATTGATTAGCCTTATTTTAAAACTTCGCCTCTTCCGGTTTGGAGATGGACGCAACGCCAAAGATGTTTTTTTGTTTTGTTTTGTTTTGTTTTTGTTTTTTTCACGTTCTTTTCCTCCTTCGCGGTATGGGTTCGAGCCTGCTTGCGTACTACCACTATTTTATTTATTTATTTATTTATTTATTTATTGTTTGTTCTTTTTGTTTTTTTTTTTGCTCAACACACACCTCCAAACACTCGGCCAACGCTGGACACCCAGGCAAGTATGTCAGCCATTCTTTCGATTCACCTCTTATCGATAACTTTATACTAGCAGGGAGGGGTGGGGGCTTTGTCCGATCGTAAAATACGCTTAAATATGGTATTTCAATTTTTCCAGATTTCGTATATATTATTAAAGTTGTGATTTCAAAAGTAAAAAAAAAAAAGTATTTGGATGCCATCAGCTAGAACCGAAACCGAAACCAAAACTGTAGCATTGAAAGCTGGTGACGTTACCACAGTACCAATGTGACACGCATGATTAATAATGAAAAATTAAAAATAAACTAAGATAAAATGAATAAAGATTTTTTTCAATTTTGACCCCTTTTGGACCCCTTAAAAACTATTTTAACCGGCTAATAACTGATAAAAGAATGGTCCGTAAAAAATCCAATCATTTGAGACCCCTAACGCAACTCTGCGACATTTAGTTTCGGAAAAGATAGAGTTTGAAATTATGGAAACAGACAAACGGACAGACAGATGGACAGACAGAAGGACAAGCAGACAAACAGATATATAGCCTTTTATGTATTAGATTTCTATTAGTCTGTCTGTCTGTCTGTCTGTCTGTCTGTCTGGCGGTTCCAGTTTTCTCAGAAACTACTGGTAGATCTGACTAAAAGTTTGTATATACATTTGCTATTTGCAGCAATTACAGTATTATATTATCTGTTCGGTCACAGTTAGAAATTAATAGGGATTAATACCAAATTTACTGTAGAAGTTTTCTCTTAAACTATTGGGACGATCTGACTAAAATTTTGTACGGACCTTTGCTATGATAAGGTGCAGCAAACTAAGTATTAGAGTATCGCTTCGATACGCCGTTAGAAATGTATAGGGATTAGTCACTAGAATACCACATTTATTTCAGAAGTGTTCTCAGAAACTACTGTCCGATCTGGACGAAATTTTGTACAGACCTTTGCTACGATAAGTTACAACGAACTAATTGTTTTGGTATTCGTTCGATGCTCAGTTATAGATTAATAGGGATAAATATTTAATGCAAAAGTGAGTACAAATTTAACGATATTAAAGCATCCGTTTCTAACTCAACGGGCTATAACTTTTGCTCGCTTTTAATGGGTTAATTTTTTTAAACTATGTTCACCCCCCCCCCTTACAGAGCATATCGGACGTAAGGAGACACTATTTGGGGCCATGTTTAGGAAAGATTAACAAGATATTTGTTTATATTACATTTAAACTTCTGCGTATCAGTACAGCCAGGAAGCAGGCAGCAGGAAGGGAATTCCAAAGTCTAGTTGTTAGTATAGTCTTAAAATAAAAATTTAGCTATCTGCAAGGTGCGTTTTATTTTAATGTGTCAAAAAATGTTAAACATGTATATTATTTATTTTTAAAATTATTAGGTCGGTACAAAGTTTCCCGATTTAAAATTTCGTCTTCGATTTGTAAACTTTTACACTGACCTAATAATTATATGTAAATAAATAATATATATCGACACTTGGCATAGTGGATAAAATACTTGGTAAAATTCGGTTGTAAAGTTACCCTATTCTAGAGGTTAAAGGTTCAATCCTCAGTGCAGACGACTCTAAAAAAAAATGAAATTGCGAATTACTTAGAACTTCTACTTAGTCACGGCTGACGAAAGCAGAGCATGCTACCTCCGTCGATTAAATAAAAGGTTCTGTTCGTCAATCCGCCTAGATTCCCGAGTTCGTCAGAAAGATTCCCGAGTTTGTTAGAAAGATTCCCGAGTTTGATAAGATACACCTGAAGAAGGTTGGAGATTACGTCAACTGAAATGTTTTGAAAATAACACTCAAGATGACAACTGTAGTATGGAGACTCCAAATACTACAAATTTATAAATATTCCCAAATCTTCAATACTATATGAGTTTGTTTGAGTCTGTTAAACAGTTGTTACCAGATCTGTAATATAAAGGGCAAAAGTATGTTTAAATGTATGTATGTGTGTATCTATGTATGTATGTATGTATGTATGTATATATGTATGTCTCGCAAAAACTTTCGACAGAGACGACAGATTTTCACGAGATTAGTATCATTTTGAAGCTCGACCCTTCGGACGACAAATATTGAAAAATTGGCCAAAAACATTAATTCCTTCACCCTCAACTGGGCACTTTTCGCATTTTTCGCATTTTTCGCATTTTTCGCCAATATTTTTGAAAGTCATCGCCTCTTTTCGATTGTCTAGCTTTAATTTAAACCTACGGCCATTTCGGTTTGGCGATGGGCGCAACAGCTAAGGCGTCACGTTTTTTCACTTTCTTTTCCTACTACGCAGTACGGGTTCGAGCCTGCCTGCCTATTGCCACTTTTTTTTTTTTTTTTTTTTTTGCGTTCGCAATTTTCCTTTTTAAACACCCGGGCAATGCCGGGCACCCAGAGCTAATATATCATAAAACGATGAACATCATGTTTTATATTCAAATATATCCTATTCACATTCAATATTATCCATAGATATAAGGCACCAATTAATGCTTGATGCTATCAGATTAGGCTGTCTGAAGATATTGTCTACTTGACCTAAAATGCACCAAACATTGATGTGATTGTTTTATCCATTCCCGTTGCGAAACTTAATTATGTTCTGCAAATCCCGCTCCCCCCCCAAAAAAAAATCTCTGCAAAACAAACAAACCAAATACTATGAATAAATATTTGAAAAAATAAAGAGCTTGAGACTTTAAAAACTTTTACCAAAATGACCGGATTCGGCATTAAATAAGCTGAAAAGGTTTGATGTGCCGTATTGGGGGTATGATATGCCTTTATCCTCCCTACAATCTCTGCTCTATAATTATTTTCATATCGGGCTCTCGACTGTGCTCCAATCGACGGTCTTCCCTCCCTCTTCAAAACATTCACAAGTATTTGCCTTGCTACAACAATGTCCCTTACTTCCTGTCTTTGATTAAAACTAAACGAAAATTCAACGGACAAAACTGTTTTCCTAGAATTGCCAGTCTGTGTAACACAACACCGCGGAACTGCTTCCCAGCTAACTATAACCTACTCGTCTTCAAGTTCAATGTAAACAAGTTCTTATTGATCCCTCCTTTTAAATCAAAATCTGCCTAATTTTCACTATTACCAATCATTACAGTGTTATCGCATCACAAACAATAAACTTTTGTCCTCGAGTGGCCTTCGAGCCTTCATAGTACGCGATTCACTATAGAAATAAAGAGAAAAAAGGTTTGATCTCTATTCGAGTAAAGATTCTATATGTACGACATGAAAAGAAACTGGAATCTTAGGAAGATTTCTATCATTCAAGTAATTATAGGAACAACTGAAAAGAATCTCAAACACTAACTAGCAAATATATCTGGTGAACCAAGTGCAACAGAGATTCAACCAATTGCACATCAAAGGACGGTTAGAATCTTAAAAAGATCTCTCGGTTGGAAAGCATGAACAAAAATTATAAGAAAATTGGAAAATAGGAGAGCATACATAAGTTGCATGTATGTTAATTTATCTATCTTATTAGAGATCCTCTTTTTTTTTTTCAGTATCCAATACTCTAACCATCAAGCTATCAAACAGCTAATAAAACAAAGAAATGCAAAATATTTTGCTCATTAAAATCTAAAATATTAGATTCCTTGACTTGAAAAGATCAAAGTGCACGGAATGAAAACAACAACAAAAAATCAATAATAAATTAAAACCAAATATGCAAGCACTTCAATATTAATAAGTATGCAAAATAGACCGGAACATCTGATTTCGAAATTGATTGATTGATTGATTGATTGATTGATCGTTCGATATCACAGGATGTCAATCATCGTTCGGTCATTTTATGCCGAAACCATATATCAAATTAAATCAAATTTATTGGCAAAAGATTGCAGAGTTCAACAAGCCATGTAAAAGAACAGAAGATGTGTACACTTAAATACAACCGAGTGTTTGGTCCAGCGACAGGATAAGGCCGAGAAGGCTAGAGGCCAGGTGGGATGCAGAAGCTGTTGGAATTTTTTATGTTCTCCCGCATACAGCGCCTGGTATTCCCAAATGGTACTGACCAAGCTTAACGTTGCTTAACTTTGGGGATCTAATGAGAACCGGTGTTAAAACAAAAGCAAATTAACAGCTTCTTAGAATAACTCCCCCCCACCCCCAAAAAAATCAAATTTATTGGCAAAAAATAATAAAATGCAACAAGCCACGTAAAAGGACAAAGGACTGTATATTTATATACAACCTGAATGTTTGACGCAAAAACGACTTTGGCACAAAACTACTGAATTCATTTTATTATTTACCAGTAGGACTATATGGCGAAAATAAAACAACTTCTCTCTCTCTCTCTCTCTCTCTCTCTCTCTCTCTCTCTCTCTCTCTCTCTCTCTCTTCCACCCACCCATTCCTCTCTCTGGACAAAGACACATAGGCAAATTGAACCAGCATAAGGGAATTAAATCTGCGAGAAAAAAAAATCAGTTACTTTCCCTTGGTTGATAGCTGATAAACAGATCGACCAAATCTGCGCCAGCTTTGGATAAATATAACAGGTAATGTTTTAACATAAATTTGAAATATTATTCATCCAGGGCAACGCCGATCCAAAATAAACTAACTGGGTATTTGTTTTGTAGTTTGGAACTTTTAACTTCACACACACACACACACACACACACACACACACATATACGCATACACACACATGCACACACACACATACACGCACACATGTACACACAGACACACACATACACACACACACATAAAAACACATACACACATACACGCACACACATATGCACACATAGACACATACATACACACACATACACACACATAGACACACACACGCACACACATACACACATACGCACACATACACACATACACACACGCATACACACAAACACATATACACACACATACACACAGGCACATACACACATATACGATGATGCAACGTCTTGTCAGACGAGTGCCACTCCCTCAGACATTTAAAATCCATGAGCCCAAATGCCCGAGGGAGTATCTATACAAATATGATGTTACAGAGTCTTAGCTTTGTACGACAGCTAAGTCTCTCTCTCGGTTCAAAATGTTGAGATCCAGCAACAAGCAAGAGCAAGATAGCCAGCAACAAATAAAACTGCAGACCAGCTTAATGCGGGTAATGGTCTTCCACTTTATGGTTTTTTAAATCAGAGATTTGCTTCTCCTAGAAAGGTTGCCTTCACCACGGCTTACGGGAGCCCTCTCCACCCCAATACACGTATACACACACACACACACACAAATATACACGGTGCTAGTTGACCGTTGATCCAGAAAAGGAGTTCATTCGCCCTTTGGAAGGTCTTGTTTTTAATCCTTCAGGGAGACTCGCCGCCCTCCTCACCAAACAAGTCTGGTGGGGGAACCAGTTTAGTCGCCGGTGATCCGACCATGAGGCAGGTAGTACTGGGTTACATGGTACCAGTAACACATGACATGACCTGACACATATACACACATATAGACGCACACAAACATACATACACACACACACACCCATAATTGCCGTTTATGTCACATTAAAATTTGAATGAAAACTAAAATGTTATAAATCACACCCAGACAACGCTGGGTGTGGTTAATATATACCTAATCGTTACCTGTCCTTCAGCTCTACTCGTTCCCCCCACCCACCTCTCCTTGCTTTCGACAATATCGACAACGAGGAAGAAAATATTGTGATACCAGTGCGTATTAATAATTTTGTCCTCGACAGATTGTACCAGTTCCTGGAGTTTTAGGTGTGGGGGGAGCCATTACTGGGAAAGGGACGTGAATGAGAAAGACGCAGAGCGGAGTGTGTGTGTGTGGGGGGGGGGGCAAATCGAAATTCATTGGCCTAAGTGCGCTATTTCTTATCGTCTGTATTTAATGGTTAGGTGCTTTCTTGACAGACCTCATATATTATGTTTGGGTTCCTGCGCACATAAACGCAACAATCGGACACAACAGTAATATATATATATATATATATATATATATATATATATATATATATATATATATATATATATATATATATATATATATATATAGTTTTTTGTAATCTGAACCTATTTTATATATATATATATATATATATATATATATATATATATATAAAATAGGTTCAGATTACAAAAAACTATTTACAGTATGCGTGTCATATGTGTGTGTGTGTGTGTGTGTGTGTGTGTGTGTGTGTGTGTGTGTGTGAAACGTATTCTATAAGTAGTTTTTTCGTAACTTAAGCCTATAATATTTAAACATATGTTTTCTCCTGTTTATATATACACACACACATACGCATGTATATCTAAGAAATAAAATTATATTGAATTCAATTTTCTTACACTAGAAACATATTTATAATGATAAATTTGAAAATCCATTAAAAAAAAAAAAACACTATGCAAGGTTTTTTTTTTAATGATTTTTTTTCTTGATCCTAATTATCGTCCATATAAGACTTCCTCGGGACTATACAGACAATTTTATTTTATTGTTGTAATATTTCAGCATTGCTGAAGATCGATCACCGATTTATTCCGATCTTGTTGAAGGACCGTGTTGATATCCAATGGCTGTAGTACGGTGCGCGGGTGGGCGTGTACAAATATTGAAATCAATTTTACTACAGTGGGAGCATGTTTATAATGAGGAATTTGAAAATTCGTTCAGAAATCAGATAACGCGATTTTCGATTTTCAAATGAATGAATTATTATTTTTTTCATCCAATTTTTTAATCACCCTCGTCAGGTCAAGACAGACGATTTTTTTTTTTTGTCGATGATCTTAAAGCATTGCCGAAGATCGCCGATTTCTTACGGCCTTGTTGAAAAAATGTTTTTTTTTAATGTCTGATAGCTGTAGTGGGATGCGCTAGTAAGCGTGTACAAATAACGAGATCAATATACTACAGTAGAAACATCCTCATAATTGGTGAGAAATTTGAAACTCTCTTAACAAAGTTTCAAATTTCTCATCAATTATTTGTACACACGTAAAAAAAAATGGCGGGATCAAATTTTCGGCTCCATGAGCATTCCTCGGAGTGTAGTAGATATTTGTTTTGTTTTTTTTGTTTTTTTGCTTTTTGTTTTTTTTTTTTCCATATATTAGAGCATTGGCGAAGATCGCCGATTTCTTCTGGTCTTGTCTACAAGAATTAATGTGATTAATCACAATTTGATTCTGACTAGCCATTTATTTTACTTTAGACAATGTTTTATTCAGTTTCTTTCAAATAAACGTAACAACCGGGCAAAGCAGTAATATATATATATATATATATATATATATATATATATATATATATATATATATATATATATATATATATTAAGTAATGTGATGTATAATTTAAAAGTTTTAAAATTTTTTAAATTTAACAATCAAAATTTAATTAAATTAAAAATCAGTTTCATAAGAAGGAACAACAACAAAGTCAATTATCTGTACGATCGTTTCGGAAATCCGTGCTTTTTATTTGTGGTATACATGAAGTCACGTAGAATAATTATACATAGTTTTTTTGGTAAGCACGGTCTCCTCATCAGCAAATTTAGGAGGATTTCTATTGAATTGAAAAGACACCAAAAATTCAATAGAAATCCTCCTAAATTTGCTGATGAGGAGACCGTGCTTACCAAAAAAACTATGTATAATTATTCTACGTGACTTCATGTATACCACAAATAAAAAGCACGGATTTCCGAAACGATCGTACAGATAATTGACTTTGTTGTTGTTCCTTCTTATGAAACTGATTTTTAATTTAATTAAATTTTGATTGTTAAATTTAAAAAATTTTAAAACTTTTAAATTATAAATCACATTACTTAATATTGAATTAGCTCTAGGACATTTAACTATCGAGCTTATTATATATCTAAATTACAACGAGCATTTCCTGTATTTTAATTAAACTAGTAATTTCACTATTACATTAAAATACACTTAGCTCTTTAGACTATTATTCTAATCTCCTTTAAATTTATATATATATATATATATATATATATATATATATATATATATATATATATATACTATGATTATTAAATACCACCAGACGTTAGTGTTTCATCCTTTCGGGAATCATCAGTGTAGTGTGTCATGATAACCCCCTGTCTGGATATTCGAACCCGGCAATGAAGCCATCTCTGACTAAATATATATATATATATATATATATATATATATATATATATATATATATATATATGAGATTAGACGATTCCATACTAAATTCCCGATTCCGATTCCGATTCTGATTTTTATAAATCCCTAAATATTTCACTATCTAGCTGCTATTCTTCCCCGATTTTTATATTTAATATACAAATATCATCTCGTGCATAGTAATCGAATAACGTATTGAATGGTGTAGACGTCGACCTTTACATATCCCCAAAAGAAAATTATCTAATGCGGTTAAATCGCACGGACGAGGTAACCATTGATAAGCTCATTTCGTGAAACTATTCCTTGATCAAATATTTCAAAATGAATTTGCACAAGTTGAAAACACTGTTTGGGTGGGCGGCTCCTTTTTGATGAATTGCCAAAGCTGAACGCAAAATAACTGATAGTTGCCAAATCTGTAATTAAAGAAAATAGTTGTCAATTTAAATAATAATAAATTTATTAAATTGGCAATTTAAATAACAATTTAAACAATAAAATTCGCCGCCTCTAACACCAGTTAAAAACCAAATTATTTATATATTTATCAAGGTTTCGTCTTTATTTCAAAAGACGATCCAATTGGAGATATACTAGTACAATATTGGAAAATACTTTGTGCCTTTGAAACCAAAATAAAATGGTTCCTACTTTATAGAGTTTGAAAAAAAAAGTTATAAGAATTTATTTTAGAGAAAATATGAGAGTAAGATAGAGAGTATGTATCTACTTCTAAGTTTGATAATGCTTACGCACTGTATTGTATTGCCTTTCTTTAAATTGATCAATAAATCTAAAAGTCTATATTTTTTTATTATAAATATATTTTCCTCTTATATAGATTTTTTAAACGATATTAAGGTTAACATCTCCGCCTCAGAGATCCGGTGTTTTTCTTAGAAAGTCGCCCATTTTTTATTTGGGTGTATTTTCTATTTATTTATGTATTATTTTTAAAACACAGTAATCTACGGACACGCGTGAGTCTTATATATATATATATATATATATATATATATATATATATATATATATATATATATATATATATATATATATATACTCGGGTTTTTTTTATATCCAACAGTAATGGACTAGGGAATTCAACGAGGTTGTTAGATAGTGCTCAATAAAAAGAGCTGATAATACTTGTTTATTGTTATATAAACATGCTCACATCCCGCTGCTACAAACAGCCACTTGTTTCAATCAAACAACAGATATCATCAGGCAGCGACTTGACTATTCAAAAGTTCAATGAACATTTGAATAGTCAAGTCGCTGCCTGATTATATCTGTTGTTTGATTGAAACAAGTGGCTGTTTGTAGCAGCGGGATGTGAGCATGTTTATATAACAATAAACAAGTAAAATAAAATAAAATAGAATAAAAAATTACAATTAAATTTACCAAAATGATCCAAGATGGTAAAATTAAAGTATATTATAAATATTAAAGAATTAATATTTATAAAGTTATCTCAGCCAGATGTAAAAGCTCGATAAAACCAAATAGGAGACAGAGCTTATAATACGAGCAAACAGTTAATAAAACATGTTAAAAAACACTTTGAAGTGAGTTAAAAACATATTTAATCTGAAAAGGAAACACTTGATAAGTAGACTATCCACTTATCTTGTGTTTCCTTTTCAGATTAAATATGTGTTTAACTCATTTCAAAGTGTTTTTTAACATGTTTTATTAACTGTTTGCTCGTATATATATATATATATATATATATATATATAAAGTGAAATTGTCTGTCTGTGTGTGTCGGCATGTGTACATTTCCCTACCAAATTACTCTGTCAATTTTCAGTAACACACTCGAGATTTGACATAAGAGGTATTTAGATTTGGAAAAATCTATTTAATCGGTTTTCAGATAGAAATTAGGCTGTCAAGGGTCAAAGTTTGACTGTTAAAAACTTAACTAAACTCTTTCGCCAATTATGGGTCTAAACACTTGAAATTTTAGATATAGATTATTTGGACATGGATCAAACTTTTTAATTTGATTTGAGCGCATAACAATAACTATTAAGGATACAAAATTGGGGTCAGAATTTTTTTTTTTAAATTGACCTCTGCGGTCTCTAAAAAATGACTCAGCCAAATTTTTGGTCTAAATATTTAAAATTTTATAAAGTATATTCAGACATAGGGCAAGCTTTTTAATTGTTTTTTTTTTGTTTTGTTTTTTTTTGCAATAAATTTGGTTACCATGGGGGAAAAGTTCCTCTAGCAAACTATTCAGCCAATTTTGGGTCTGAACATTCGAAATTTACATAAAGGGTATTCAGACATGTAGCAAGCTTTTTAATCAGTTTTTGGGCGAAAATTTGGCTGCCAAGAGGTCAAAGTTGAAAGGGTTGATCGTTGGAGATTCTACAAAATCCTCCACCAATTTTGATTCTAAACACTTGAAATTTTAGATGTAGGTTACCTAGACATTGGGCAAACGTTTTAATATATATGTACATATGCACATAAAGTTATGACCAGTACTTAGGGCTCGAGCAAAGTCGGGGTTAACTGCTAGTATATATATAAATATAAAGACTCCGAAATGTTCACTAGTACATAAATGCAGTCCTAGGTGGATCCGATTCCAGAACACCCAAGAAAGTTCAGTAGACAATGATTGTCTATACGATGACGGGGTTTGATGCACGATTCCTATTATTCCATTCTTCACCAGTAGTCCGTAGGTAAAATAGAAAAATAAAAGAAATAGTAGGAAAAAAAATGAAACTACTTAAAGTCTCGAGAGAAATAAGAGTGCCACAGGCCACAGGCCACAGTCTGAATCGGCGGTAGGTTTGCTGCCCTTTTTCTGCTTGCTGTCTCCTAAAAGAATCAACTCAAGTAGACAGCGTTCGTTTGATATTTGAGTTACGAATTCCGTAGGCAACGAATAAAACAAACTCCAATTTTTTTTTATAAAGATTAATTATTAGATAAACTCTTGACTAATATATTCGCTATTTTACAGTGAAGTTTAATATATATATATATATATATATATATATATATATATATATATATATATATATATATATATATATATACATATTTGTGTATGTATATATATATATATATATATATATAGATATATATATATATATATTGTGTACAGAAAGTTGTTAGTTGAGACCAATGATTTGTCTCAACTAACAACTTTCTGTAGACAAAATATAAATAAGCTCTTACCAATGATCTGTCTCAACTAATAACTTTCTGTACATAAAATATAAATACGCTCTTACCAATGATCTGTCTCAACTTACAACTTTCTGTACACAAAATATAAATACGATCTTACCAATGATCTGTCTTGACTAACAACTTTCTGTACACAAAATATAAATGCGCTCTTACCAATGATCTGTCTTAACTAACAACTTTCTGTACACAAAATATAAATACGATCTTACCAATGATCTGTCTCAAGTAACAACTTTCTGTACCATAAATATAAATACGCTCTTACCAATGATCTGTCTCAACTTACAACTTTCTGTACATAAAATATAACTACGCTCTTACCAATGATCTGTCTCAACTAACAACTTTCTGTACATAAAATATAAATACGCTCTTACCAATAATCTGTCTCAACTTACAACTTTCTGTACACAAAATAAAAATACGCTCTTACCAATGATCTGTCTCAACTAACAACTTTCTGTACACAAAATATACATACGATCTTACTAATGATCTGTCTTAGCTAACAACTTTCTGTACACAAAATATAAATACGATCTTACCAATGATCTGTCTCAACTTACAACTTTCTGTACATAAAATATAAATACGCTCTTACCAATGATCTGTCTCAAGTAACAACTTTCTGTACATAAAATATAAATACGCTCTTACCAATGATCTGTCTCAACTTACAACTTTCTGTACACAAAATATAAATACGCTCTTACCAATGATCTGTCTCAACTAACAACTTTCTGTACATAAAATATAAATACGCTCTTACCAATGATCTGTCTTAACTAACAAATTTCTGTACATAAAATATAAATACGCTCTTACCAATGATCTGTCTCAACTAACAACTTTCTGTACATAAAATATAAATACGCTCTTACCAATGATCTGTCTCATCTAACAACTTTCTGTACCATAAAAATAAATACGCTCTTACCAATGATCTGTCTCAACTAACAACTTTCTGTACACAAAATATAAATACGATCTTACATATGATCTGTTTCAACTAACAACTTTCTGTACATAAAATATAACTACGCTCTTACCAATGATCTGTCTCAACTTACAACTTTCTGTACATAAAATATAAATACGCTCTTACCAATGATCTGTCTCAACTAACAACTTTCTGTACATAAAATATAAATACGCTCTTACCAATGATCTGTCTCAACTTACAACTTTCTGTACCATAAATATAAATACGCTCTTACCAATGATCTGTCTCAATTAACAACTTTCTGTACATAAAATATAAATACGCTCTTACCAATGATCTGTCATAACTTACAACTTTCTGTACATAAAATATAAATACGCTCTTACCAATGATCTGTCTCAACTAACAACTTTCTGTACACAAAATATCAATACGCTCTTACCAATGATCTGTCTCAACTTACAACTTTCTGTACATAAAATATAAATACGCTCTTACCAATGATCTGTCTCAACTTACAACTTTCTGTACACAAAATATAAATACGATCTTACCAATGATCTGTCTCGACTAACAACTTTCTGTACACAAAATATAAATACGCTCTTTCCAATGATCTGTTTCAACTAACAACTTTCTGTACACAAAATATAAATACGCTCTTAGCAATGATCTGTCTTAACTAACAACTTTTTGTACACAAAATATCAATACGCTCTTACCAATGATCTGTCTCGACTAACAACTTTCTGTACACAAAATATAAATACGATCTTACCAATGATCTGTCTCGACTAGCAACTTTCTGTACACAAAATATGAATGCGCTCTTACCAATGATCTGTCTTAACTAACAACTTTCTGTACACAAAATATAAATACGATCTTACCAATGATCTGTCTCGACTAACAACTTTCTGTACACAAAATATAAATGCGCTCTTACCAATGATCTGTCTCAACTTACAACTTTCTGTACACAAATTATAAATACGATCTTACCAATGATCTGTCTCAACTAACAACTTTCTCTACACAAAATATAAATACGCTCTTACAATTGTGATTTTCCTTTTAATATATATATATATATATATATATATATATATATATATATATATATATATATATATATATATATATATATATATGCACTTTTCTTCTTTTTTTTAAGAACGCAGAGATTACAGTCGCGTGAACAGTTTGCCCATAAAAAATACTTTGGCAGCGCACTATTGTCCCATTTTCTTCTTCCTTCCTTTTTTCTTTCTCATTTGTTCAGTGAGTGGGATGTAGTAGCTTTATTGTGAATAACATTAAAATGTTTATTTAAATACTAGCTCGGCTACCTGACGTAGCTCGGGACCATATAAACAATCAGATTTGCATTTGAATATAATTGTTATTCTTTGGAGAGATGAATTTTTAATGTGTATGTATAATTTTCTATTTCGAGCAAAGGAATATTTTACCTTCCCTAGGACGGCTATTGCACATATGAAATAATTGTACCTTCCCTAGGACAGGTAATTTAAAGAATGTATATGAAATAATTTTACCTTTTTGGGACGAGTAATTTACAACACATTTAAAAAATATGTTTACCTACCTTCTAACCGATAATTTATATACATATATGAAACAATTTAATATACTCTCAGCAGGTATTTTACTATATATACGAGGGGCGTGCAATAAGTAATGTCCCTGACCTACTTCCCATAGCAGTAGAGCAACGAAACTTGGCACAGTTATTGGTCTTTCTGTACATAGGAACCACTCAGACTTATGCATTTCTCCCATCGTTTGATGCAGCTCTGGAGACCGTTTTTGTAGAACACCCCAAGTTGGTCCTCCAACCATGACGTGACTTCAGACATCAAGACTGCATCATCTGGGAAATGCTTTCCTTTCAAACACTTCATGGCTGGGAAGAGGTGAAAGTCAGAGGGTGCAAGGTCAGGAGAGTAAGAAGGATGGGGAAGATTTCATAACCACACGCCCGTGCTTCTGATCTGGCGACATGCGAGTTGTGGATCGGAGCGTTGTCCTACATGAGGAGGGTGCCTTTGCTGATCTTGCCCCGCCTGTTGATTTTGATAGCTTACCTTAATTTCCGCAAAGAATTCTGTCATCACTACTCCGTCCTGGTCCCAGAAGTCTGTGAACATGACCTTGCCAGAGGAGGGCTGCACCCTTGCCTTCTTTGGAGGTCGTGCATCCAAGTGCTTCCACTGCATTGACTGGGCTTTGGTCTCTGGATCATAGTGATGGACCCGGGTTTCATCCTGTGTAATCAGTCTTTTGAAAAACTTTGACTCATCTTCTTGGCACATCTCTAAATTCATCCTCGAGCACTCGACGCGTTCTCGCTTCTAGAATGGTTGAGCAACCTGGGAATCCACCTGGCAGACACCTTATGCATATGCAAATGGTCATGAACGATAGTTTCCACAGACCCTGTACTAATCTTTACATCTTGGGCTATTTGGCGAATAGTAATGCACCGATCTTCCAAAATGGTAGTCTCAACTTGACGGACAGATGCCTCATCAATGGCAGAAGGGGGGCGACCAGGCCTGGGGCTTTCTCCACAGACTTCCGGCTATGTTTGAATTCACGATACCAGCGTTTTACAAGGTCATATGATGGGGCATTATCACCATAAGTTTCTTTCATTTCATTAAAAGTCTCCTGTGGTGTGCGTCCTTTCAAATACAAAAACCGGATCACTGCTCGACATTCAACAGGCTCCATTTCACAGCTGACTCAGTTCAAACACCTGTAAAACAGAAACCACAATTAGTTCAGAGATGTAATTTGCCACATAACCCGTAGAGATATAAATCATTGCACATGCAAAAGTTCAGCTAGATCACACAACTGGAAGTGGGTCTGGGGCATAACTTATTGCACGCCCCTCGTATGAAATAATTTTTCTTTTCAGCAAGGCTACTATAATTTTAAGAAAATTGAAATAATTTTTAGAAGATGGATCATTAGGATTTCCAAATTAATGCATAAATACATTGTGTGGGTTAATGAGTTCGCAACCCTTGCTTCATCATAAATTTCAACATTACTGCGTTTCTTTCCTCCCTCACTATCGACACTATTATTGTAAGAAAAATTGTCATTTTTAGAAGATGTCTTCGCAGGATTTTAAAATTAATGCATAAATACATTGACAAAGTTAAGTGATTAGACAACCCTTGCTTCATTATTAAATTCTACATTACTCTGTTTCATTTTTTTTTTCACCACTACCGACTATCAAAAATTTTGGAAAAAAGACGTCATTTTCAGAAGATTACTCAGCCGGCTTTAGAAACAAATAAACAAATATGTTGAGAAGCTTCGTGATTAGGCAACCCTTGCTTCATTACAAAATTCCACATCACTGTGTTCTTTCCCTCCCTACTACTGACAGCATCGTTTTAAGTGAAATGATATCATTTCTTGACCATAACTCAGCAGGTTTTCCAAATAATTACATAAATGCGTTGATGCGAATGATCATTAGGCAACTTTTACTTTAACACAATTTTCAATATTAATATAGTTCTCTCCCCTTACTACCACAACCATCAACAACACATTAGTAAGAGAAGCGATGTCATTTCCGGAATATGATTCCATAGTTATTCCATATTTTTAGAATATGACATTGTGGGAGATTGCACCACTCCAAAATGGACATTACTCTCTCCAGCCCCACACCAAAAGTTAAAGTTTGTTAATTCATTGAGAACTCCAAAGTACGTAAAAAAAGCAGCATAATAATGTGTCTTTCTACTCACCATTACAACTGTGACGTCATTTCCAGAGGTTAACATTGAAAATTCAGAAAAATATTGTTGATCGCCTACAGAAACTGATAAATTGTCTGGCCTTATTATTTCATTACAAACAGACTAATCAATTAACTCACATTGCATTATCTTTATAAATTCTTGAATATGTTACTAATTTTGACAATCATTTTTCATAATTTTAACCCACATTATCCCCCCTATTACGAAAAATAATAACATTGATGTATTGTCTGGGTTGATTATTTCATTACAAACACACCAATCAATTAACTCACATTTCATCATTTTTCATAATTCTTGGATATGTTACTAAGTTCGACAATCATTTTTCATAATTTTAATCGACATTATCGCAGCCACCCCCTCTTACGAAAATAATAACTTTAATATATAGTCTGGGCCGATTAATTCATTACAAACGCATCAATCAACTTACATTTCATCATTTTTCATAATTCTTAGATATGTTACTAATTTCGACAATAATTTTTTATAATTTTAACCCATATTATGCTCCACCTAACGAAAATAATAACTTTGATATATTGTCTGGGTCGATTATTTCATTAAAAAAATACCAATCAATTAACTCACATTTCATCATTTTTCATAATTCTTGGATGTGTTACTAATTTCGACAATCATTTTTTTATAATTGTAACCAACATGATGCACCCCATCCTTGCGAAAATAATAACTCTGATATTTTGGCTGGGTTTATTATTTCATTACAAACACACCAATCGATTAATTCACATTTAATCATTTTTCATAATTCTTGGATATGTTACTAATTTCGAGAATCGTTTTTTTTATAATTTTAACCCACATTCACCCCCCCCTCACGAAAATAATAACTTTGATATATTGTCTGGACCGATTATTTCATCAAAAAACACTAATCAATTAACTCACATTTCATCATTTTTCATAATTCTTGGATATGTTACTAATTTAGACAATCATTTTTCATCATTTTAATCCACATTATCGCCTCCTCCCCTTACGAAAATAATAACTATGTAATAATATCTGTTAAAATATATATGAAATAAAGTAATGTTTAAATCGTAGACTGTTTCAACCATTTCCGGTACTGACTTCTTATCCCCCATCACACTATTATAAATATACATTAAATAAATTAATGTCTAAAACGTAAAATGTTGCAGCCATTTCCGGGACTGACTCTGTAAGGCCCAACCCACTGTTAAAAATATGAATGAAATATAGTAATGTTTAACTCGTAAACGGTTTCGGCCATTTCCTGGACTGATTTCATATCCCCCACCTCACTGTTTTAAAAACATACATGAAATAATGTAATGTCTAAACCGTAGACTGTTTCAGCTTTTAATATTAGATAAAGTAATTTTGAGATCGTAAACTGCTTCAGCTGTTTCCGGGCCTGGCTCCGTATTCCCACTTCTTTTAAATATATATATGAAATAAAGTATTTTTGAGATCATAAACTGCTGCTTCAGTCTTTACCGGGACTTACTCCATATTCTCCTCCCCACCTCTCAAAATATATGCTGTGTCGGTTATTTTGTACTTTTATTTTGGAGGAGGTAATGCCTGGTGGAAAACTCAAAGTGTAGTATCTGTTCTGGCGCAGCATTTCAGCGAAATATCATCAACTGGCCCACTCTCCATAAACAGAAAAAGTGGTGGTAATGCTTGGGAGAATGAACAGGCACTAATTCACCACACCCCAACCTCACCTAAAAACAGAAGGTTTGGTAATCCCTGGCAGCTTCCAGAGTACATTTTAAAGCAACATAATCGTGCTTGTCTTCCCCCCCCCATCATCAACACATGACGTCACTTCCGGAAAATGACTCAGCAGTTTTTCGAAATACATGATTTCATTATAAATTGTTTGTATTTTTTAAATATGCGTACTACACTGTAGAAGCACCTTATTTAAAATTCATGCAACTCAAAAAATATTTCAAAGTGCAGTTAGTGATTAGGCAACACTTGCTTTACAATAAACTAATCAAGAAATTGGATTGAGAAACATATCTTATGTTAACTAATACTAAACAAAAATAGAGATAATACATATCAGTTTCTTATTTAATAAATTGTTAGGTTAAAGTACAGAATAGTTTAAATAATACCTTCCCCTCCCCATATTAAGAATGGCTTTCTAAATAATAACGTTATTATTTCAGCACTGTCGGTATTCCGTGTGGCATCCCCCTCCTCCGTCTTAAAATAATATATGAATTTAAGTAAATATGAGATCGTAAAAAAGAATTTTAGGTTTGTTTTCATATTTATAAATTTCAAACCGCGAGTAAAATGTACGTATGGTTTCGTGTTTTTTTTTTTTTTTTTTTTTTTTTTTTTTTAATGCAAAAACATAACGTAAAAATGAGTTGGTGTCATTAGTTAGAATTGAAATTTAAAAGAACGAGCAGTCCAGCCTAAGAAAAAAACAAAATGTCGGCTAATGTTTAATGAACATTTTACATGTAAATTTGCCGATGTCTGGATGCGATATACATGCATGTAAGCAAAGATATTATTCGCTATAAACCACCCTTGGTGCATGACTATTATTTCCTGAGAATTTCAGTGCTTTGTGACCAATAGTTTAATAGTTTACCTGTTAGATATTTACACACACACGGACGTCTACTGTTTTATTTATATAGATAAATAAAAGTACCCCTTGCTTTATTGATTATTGAGCACTATTGTATAAACCTCGTTATATTCATTGGTTTTTGTTTTCTTTGAATATTATTAACCTGGAATTATCTCTCATATTAATTAAAATCAATGGTTTATTTATCCTAACAGAAGTCTGTTTAAACGTAGAAATATATATAATAAAGATATTTATTTAGGCATAAAATAAGGTTATAGTTGAGAAAAGATCAACTCTACAACTAAAATTATCGTAGAGAAAGTCAATAAATCTAATAATTAGTTTCAATATTATCTAAGAATATACATATAAACTAATTATGAATAATAAATTGATAAAATATCAAGTAAGTTATTTTTATATTAATTATATCAATATAAACGCAATTTATTAATACGTAGCTTATTAATACTGAGCACTCGGCTAGCGGCTGAAGTGCAGTCGCATCTCTCTCACCGGTGTTGGAATTACTAGAGCTATTTATAGTGCTAATCGGTGTAAATTTCCTGTTCAAGGAAGGCCGGTATAACACCCCCCCACCCCACCCCACCTTTTGAAAATATCCCGCCTGAGATTAATAAAGTTTTTGTTTTGGGTTCACCCTAATCAATTCTGTTGATTTCCGTTTTCTGTTTGATCTGTTCTTCGGAGCTGTCTCTGGTATGGGCACCTGAAAAGTATCAAACACTGTGCCCATGATGTCCTCCTTGGGCGATCTGGTCACCTCACTGTTCGAGCATCTTTTCTGAATTTGGTTAGTGTGACGTTTGTGCACGAAGTCTGGCCCCTTAATCATGTAGACCATGTTGTCTATTTGTTTCTCAACAATGCCGGACTCCCAGAAAGTCTAATTATTTTTGTGAATCTTGTAGAAGACTCTTTCGCCACTTACACTTCTCGCTGTTTTATGTGATTTTATCATAGTGAATCTCTCATCCTCTTCCATGTCTGTACATCAATAATGAAAATGTCAGACCCACTATCAAGCTGTAGCCTTACTGTCTTTTTAAACATTTTGACCTGTACATATTTCCGGATATTTTGTTCCTCAGGTTCAATTTTCGTAAGTTTAATTGATGTCTTTCTACCAGATTTTTTTTCTACAATGCGATGCTTTATGCCCTTCCTGGTGGCAGTTGTTACATTGTTTGAATTTGTAGGGACACTCATTGTACCAATGTTTATTTCCACACCTCCAACATGGTCCAGGTGGATCTTTTCCCTGTTTCTTTCTCTGGTTATTTTTTGAAGTCGAAT
>NC_136513.1:34120830-34208330 GCF_053919585.1 Euprymna scolopes
ATATATATATATATATATGTGTGTGTGTGTGTGTGTGTGTGTGTGTGTGTGTGTGTTTAGTGTTTAATGGGACAGAATTCCAACAAAGGGCTCGATTACAAAGAAAAAATTTCAATATAAGAGCTTAATATTTATTTATTTAAAACTATACAGAAGGTCAGAAAAACATTGTTAATATATGTGTGTGTGTGTGTGTGTGTGTGTGTGTGTGTGTGTGTGTGTGTGTGTGTGTGTGTGTGTGTGTGTGAGGGAAGGGGGGTGACTACTTCATTTAATCACATAAATTATCATGCGAAGATATACTTTACTGCGCAAATTTTCAGTATTTACTTCAACAGTGCTCAGTACATAGGTAGAGCTAAGTAGTACCTTATAAAGATATATATGGCAGTTAAGCTAAACAGAATATTCCGCGTTTCATTTTTGCCTGACGAATTCTCCCGAGAATGAAATGCGGAATAATCTGTTTAGTTTAATTGCCATATATATTTTCATAACTTACTCTATATGAATATATATATATATGCGTGTGTATATGTATATATGTATGTATATATATATGTACATATATATGTATATATATATGTATACATGTATGTATATATATATGTATATATATACATATCTATATGTATATATATACATATATATGTATATATATACGTATATACATATATATATATATATAAAGCTGAACGTGTGTGTGTGTGTGTGTGTGTGTGTGTGTGTGTGTGTGTGTGTGTGTATGTGTGTGTGTGTGTGTGTGTGTGTGTGTGTGTGTGTGTGTGTGTGTGTGTGTGTGTGTGTGTGTGTGTCTGGTCACGAATAGGCTCCTATATGGTTGACTATTATAGAAAACTGATCACATGCTTTTCATATATATCTGCGTAAGTATACTTTGATAATTATGTTTCAGTTTGAATAAATATGGTATACTAAAATGATGGGGTGTTCGTTCGTACCTGACCTCAATGAAATCGAAATATGTCAACACGTTTAATAAGGTTCCTTGGACATGGATCTAACTTAATAACTTGATTTGAGCCCAAAACAATAAATGTTAAGGGGTCATAATAGGGGTCAAAGTTAAAAAAAAAAATGACCTCTGCGGTCTCTACCATACAGGGGCCTATTTGTGACCAGACACACACACACACACACACACACACACATTCAGCTTTATATTATATATATATATATATATATATATATATATATATATATAACTTTTAGCTCGTTAAAACGGGCGAACGTTATATCGTACTGACTTCGTATTCGTGCTTTATCCCAAATTGATGGTTTAATAATTAAATCTATGTTCATTTTTTATATTCAGTAATTCTTATTAATCCCTAATTTTTCATCGAACGGAAACCATAATTCATAGTTCGATGCACTTTCTCGTACCAAAAGTCCAATTTTCTGTATATATACAGATCGATGCAATAGTTTTCAAGAAAACTTTTAGATTAAATACGGTATTACGGTGACTATTCGCTATTAATCATTAACTTCGTCTCGAACGGATACTATAATAACCTACTTTGATGCACCTTATCAATTTCGGCCAAGTAGTTTCGAAGGAAAATTACAACAGACAGACAGAATACACACACACGCACACATATGTATGCATGCTGTATAGTCGGTCTGTATAATGTGTTCATATATTTACGAGTATATACGAGAGTGTCTAGTTTCTGTTTGACCTTATAATTTATGATTTACAATCTTTACATGTGACGGATACAGTTCTCCTTGTGGGGGGGGGGTTAACGTCAGCCAAAAAGGAAACATACCTTATTCATCTGAGTTAATCTTGATTTGACGGATTCTTGGAAAGATGCAAATAAAGAGTCGCATGATCCGACATCTTGGTTGTATTTACAACAACTTTATTTATCGGTGTTTCCCCATTACAAGCCTGCATGCGGTTCTTAGATTTTTACATATTAACTATCGACATTTTCAGACAGTCTCCCCTGCTCGGAGACATTACGTTATATCGACTCTCTCTCTCTCTCTCTCTCTCTCTCTCTCTCTCTCTCTCTCTCTCTCTCTCTCATCCAATCTTTCTCTATCTTTTTATATCTCTGTCTCTGTCTGTCTGTATGTCTCTCTCTCTCTTTCTCTCTCTCTCTCTCTCTGACTTCAGACTGTGTGTGTCGACTCTGACAACTCTTGAATAACACTAATTTAAACCTGTCTCTCAAAAACCTTTCCCCCCTCTAAATAAAATCATACATGTATCACCACACGACCATTGTTGAATCTTTGTTACGTAATCATCCGCATTTATTTTATACTTTTTCAAATTCCTTGTAATGTAATCATCCGCGTTTTTATTTTACTTTTCAAATTCCTTGTCACTTAATGATCCGCGTTTATTTTGTATTTCTCAAAGTGCTTGTCACGTAATCATACGCGTTTTTTTTTTTTACTTTTAAAATTCCTAGTCACGTAATGACCGCATTTATTTCGTATTCCTCAAATTCCTTGTCACGTAAAAATCCGCGTTTATTTTTTTTATTTCTCAAATTCCTTGTCACGCATTTATATTGTATTTCTAAATTCCGTGTCACGTAATCATCCGCGTTTATTTTTTCATTTCTCTAATTCCTTGTCACGTAATCATCCACGTTTATTTTTTTATTTCTCTAATTCCTTGTCACGTAATGACCGCATTTATTGTATTTCTTAAATTCCTTGTCACGTTATGATCCGCGTTTATTTTTTTATTTCGAAAATTATTGTCATGTAATTATCCGCGTTTAATTTTTTATTTCTCAAATTCCTTGTCACGTAATGGCCGCATTTATGTTGGATTTCTTAAATTCCTTGCCACGTAATGATCTGCGTTATTTTTTATTTCTAAAATTAATGTCACGTAAACATCTATTTTGTTTTTTTTACTTCTAAAATTCTTGTCACGTAATGGCCGCATTTATGTTGTGTTATGAAGATTACTTGTCACATTATTATGCGCGTTTTGTTTTTTATTTCTTAAATTCCTTGTCACGTAATGACCGCATTTATATGGTATTTCTTAAATTCCTTGTCACGTAATGATCTGCGTTTATTTTTTTTATTTCTAAAATTCTTGTCACGTTATCATACGCGTTTATTTTTTTATTTCTCAAATTCCCTATCACGTCATAACCGCATTTGTGTTGTATTTCTTAAATTCCGTGTCACGTAATGATCCGAGTTTTTTTTTTCCTGAAATTCTTGTCACGTAATTTTCCGCGTTTATTTTTTATTTCTCAACTTCCTTGTCACAAAATGACCGTATTTATGTTGTGTTTCTAAAATTCTTTTCACATAATGATCCGAGTTTATTTTTTTATTTGTCATATTCCTTGTCATGTAATGATCCACGTTTATTTTGTTATTTCTCAAATTCTTGTTACGTAATGACTGCGTTTATTTTTTTTAATTCTAAAATTTTTTGCCACCTAGTTATCCGCGTTTTTTGTACTTTTCATATTCCTTGTCACGTAATCATCGCGTTTGTTTGTATTGCTGGAAAACATTGTCACGTAATCATATGCGTTAATTTTGTTATTTCTCAAATTCCATGTCACGCATTTACCGCATTTATGTTGAATTTCCTAAATTCCTTGTCACGTAATAATCCACGTGTATTGTTTTTATTTCTCATATTGCTTGTCACGTAATGATCCGCGTTTATTTTTTATTTCTTAAATTCCTTGTCACGTAATGGTCCGCGTTTATTTTTTATTTCTTTAATTCCTAGTCACGTAATAATCCGCGTTTATTTTTTTATTTCTCATATTCCTTGTCACGTAATGACAGCATTTATGTTGTATTTCATAAATTCATTGTCACGTTATGATCCGCGTTTATTTTTTATTTCTCAAATTTATTGTAACGTAATGACCGCATTTATTTTGCATTTCTTAAATTCCTTGTCACGTAATCATACGTGTTTATGTTTTTATTTATCAAATATCTTGTCCGGTAATGACCGCATTTATGTTGTATTTCTTAAATTCTTGTCACGTAATGACTTCGTAATTATCTGTGTTTATGTTGTTATTTCTCAAATCATTGTTACGTAATGACCGCGTTTATGTTTTTTAATTCTAAATTTTTTTGCCACGTAGTTATCCGCGTTTTTTGTACTTTTCATATTCCTTGTCACGTAATCATCGCGCTTGTTTGTATTGCTGGAATTCATTGTCACGTAATCATATACGTTTATTTTGTTATTTCTCAAATTCCTTGTCACGTAATGACCGCATTTATTTTGTATTTCTTAAATTCTTTGTCACGTGATAATCCACGTTATTTTTTTATTTCTTAAATTCTTGTCACGTAATGATCCCCGTTTATTTTTTTATTTCTCATATTCCTTGTCACGTAATGATCCCATTTATGTTGGATTTCTTAAATTCCTTGCTACGCAATGATCTGCGTTATTTTTTATTTCTAAAAATCTTGTCACGTAAACATCTGTTTTTTTTTTCTTCTATAATTCTTGTCACGTAATGGCCGCATTTATGTTGTGTTATTAATATTCCTTGTCACATAATTATACGGGTTTATTTTTTATTTCTCAAATTCCTTGTCGCGGACTGACCGCATTTATATGGTATTTCTTAAATTCCTTGTCACGTAATGATCTGCGTTTATTTTTTGTATTTCTAAAATTCTTGTCACGTTATCATGCGCGTTTATTTTTTATTCCTCAAATTCCTTGTCACGTAATAACCGCATTTATGTTGTATTTCTTAAATTCCTTGTCACGTAATGACCGCGTTTCTTTTATTTCTGAAATTCTTGTCACATAATTATCCGCGATTATTTTTTACTTCTGAAATTCCTGGTCACGTAATGACCGTATTTATGTTGTATTTCTTAAATTCGTTTCACGTAATGATCCGAGTTTATATTTTATTTGTCATATTACTTGTGACGTCATGACCGCATTAATATTATAGTTCTTATATTCTTGTCACGTAAGTATTCGCGTTATATTTTTATTTCTTATTTCCTTGTCACGTAATGATCCGTGTTTATTTTTTATTTCTCATATTCCTTGTCATGTCATGACCGCATTTATATTGTATTCTTAAATTCTTGACCTAATGATCCGCGTTTATTTTCGTATTTCTCAATTTCCTTGTCACGTAATGATCGCATTTATGTTGTATTTCTTAAATTCCTTGTCACGTAATGATCAGCGTTTATTTTTTATTTCTCATATTCTTTGTCATGTAATGACCGCATTTATATCGTATTTCTTATAATACTTGCCACGTACTGATCCGCGTTATGTTTTTATTCATCAAATCGCTTTTCACGCTAAAATTCCTTGTCACGTACTGATCCGCATTTATATTTTTTCTTTCTCCAATTTCTTGTCACGTAATAACCGTATTTATGTTGTATTTATTAAATTTCTTGTAACGCAATGATCCGCGTTGTTTTTTATTTATCATATCCCTTGTCACGCTATGATCCGCGTTTATTTTTTTATTTCGCAAATTCCTTGTCACGTAATGATCCGCATTTATTTTGCTTTCTTATATTCCTTGTCACGTAATGATCCACGTTTATTTTTTTATTTCTCAAATTCTTGTCACGTAATCATCCGCGTTTATTTTTTATTTCTCAAATTCATTGTAACGTAATGACCGCATTTTATATTGTATTTCTTAAATTCCCTGTCCCGTAATAGCCCGCGTTTATTTTTTATGTGTCATATTCTTTGTCACGTAATGACCGCATTTATGATGTATTTCTTAAATTCCTTGCCACGTAATGATCTGTATTATTTTGTAATTTCTAAAATTCTAATCACGTAATCATCCGCGTTTATTTTTTTTACTTCCAAAATTCCTTGTCACGTAATGACCGAATTATGTTGTATTTCTTAAATTTCTTTCCACGTAATGATCCGCATTTATTTTTGTATTGTTCACATTTCTTTTACGTAATGATCCGCGTTTACTTTTTACTTTTTTTTTTACCTTGAAATTATCCGCGTTGTTGTACTTCCTTGTCACGTAATGATCCGCGTGTATTGTTTTTATTTCTCAAATTCCTTGTCACGTAATGACCGCATTTATTTTGTATTTCTTAAATTCCTCGTCACGTAATGATCCGCGTTTATTTTTTTATTTATCATATCCCTTGTAACGCAATGATCCCCGTTTATTTTTTTATTCCTAAAATTTCTTGTCACGTAATGACCGCATTTATATTGTATTTCTTAAATTCCGTGTCACGTAATTGATCCGCGTGTATTGTTTTTATTTCTCAAATTCATTGTCACGTAATGGCCGCATTTATGTTGTATTTCTTAAATTCCTTGTCACGTAATTATCCGCGTTTATTTTTTTATTTCTAAAATTGTTGCCACGTAATGATCCGCGTTTATTTTTTATTTTCATTTCTAAAAGTCTTGTACCGTAATCATCCGCGTTTATTTTTTTATTTCTCAAATTCCTTGTTACGTAATGACCGCATTGATAGGTATATCAGAATATTTTTGGGAATTTTTGACACCCTAACACGAAACTGCGATTAAAATATAAAAATCTCGTAATTTCTCCGTTAAAAGTGAGTTGTTTATTTTCTTTATGGATTATACTTCCAAAATAAACTATTAAAGTTTTGTTAAAAGTAATAGAATATATATATATATATATATATATATATATATATATATATATATATATATTAAAACAGTAATGAATTTTCCGAACTCAATATTTTTCAATTTTTAAACTTTAAAAATCTATCAAAATTGTTCTATTGATTCTATTTTTACAATATTTCCAGGGTCAATGTGAAATTTTATGTTTTTTCCAATAACCTGAATATAATATTTTAGACAAACGTTTTTTTTATTATTCACGCCCCCCTCCATTTTCAAGTTTCTATTAAAAAGTAAATAATTAATTTACTCACCGAAAAGTAAATCATTAATTTACTCACAAATTGAAGAGAAAAGGTCAATAAATAATATATTCAAATTTAAAACAAAAATAAAACGTAGTGTTTTTTACAATTTTACCTGTAAAGTTTGAAGTTGAAAACCTTTTTTTTAAACCACGTTATTTGTTTTTTTTCTTTTTTTTTTAATGGAACCTTGGTCCTTGCTCTAATTGAAAAAAATTAGGGGTTGGATTACATTTTTCGAGGAGTTATAAGCTTGGAAAGACAGGGGATCGAATAATTCACGCCTCCCATTTTGAAATGTCTATTAAAAAGTAAATAATTAATTTATGTACCAAAGTCTTACATACCACAAATTGAAGAGAAAAGGTCAATAAATAATATATTCAAATTTAAAACAAAAAATAAGTACTGTTTTTTAGAAATTTACCTGTAAAGTCCGAAGTTTAAAACCTTTTTTTTTACAAAGACACATTGTTTTTTTGTTTTTTTTTTATGAAACCTTGGTCCTTGCTCCTTTGATTGAAAAAAACATTAGGGCTTGAATTACATTTTTCGAGGAGCTATAAGCTTGGAAAGATGGGGTGGAATTATTCAGTATTTTCACGAGATTTCTGACACACCTACCGCATTGATGCTGTATTTCTTAAATTCCTTGTCACGTAATGATCCGCGTTTATTTTGGTATTTCTCAAGTTCCTTGGCACGTAATAACCGCATTTATGTTGTATTTCTTAAATTCCATGTCGAATAATGATGCGCGTTTATTTTTGATATTTATCAAATTCCTTGTTACGTAAAGATCCGCGCTATTTTTTTACTTATAAAATTTCTTACAACAAAATTACTGCGTTTTTATACTTATCAAATTCCTTGTCACATAATCATAGCGTTTGTTTGTATTGCTTGAATTTTCGTCATCCGCGTATATTTTTTGTTTCTAAAATTCTTGTCACGTAATGGGCGCATTTATATTGTGTAATTAAAATTCCTTGTCACATATTTATGCGCGTTTATTTTTTATTTCTCATATTCCTTGTCACGTAATGATCGCATTTCTATTATATGTCTTTAATTCTTTGTCACGTTATGATCTTCGGGTATTTTTTTATTTCTAAAATTCTTGTAACGTAATCATCCACCTGTATTTTTTTAATTCTCAAATACCTTGTCACGTAATGACTGCATTTATATTATATGTCTTAAATTCTTTGTCACGTTATGATCGTCGTGTATTTTTTTATTTTTAAAATTCTTGTCACGTAATCATCCACCTTTATTTTTTTATTTCTCAAATTCCTTGTCACGTAATGACCGCATTTATATTATATGTCTTTTATTCTTTGTCACGTTATGATCGTCGTGTATTTTTTTATTTCTAAAATTCTTGTAACGTAATCATCCACCTTTATTTTTTTATTTCTCAAATTCCTTGTCACGTCATGACTGCATTTATATTATATGTCTTTAATTCTTTGTCACGTTATGATCGTCGTGTATTTTTTTATTTCTAAAATTCTTGTCACGTAATCATCCACCTTTATTTTTTTATTTCTCAAATCCCTTGTCACGTAATGACCGCATTTATATTATATGTCTTAAATTCTTTCTCACGTTATGATCGTCGTGTATTTTTTTATTTCTAAAATTCTTGTCACGTAATCATCCACCTTTATTTTTTTATTTCTCAAATTCCTTGTCACGTAATGACCGCATTTATATTATATGTCTTAAATTCTTTGTTACGTTATAATCGTCGTGTATTTTTTTATTTCTAAAATTCTTGTCACGTAATCATCCACCTTTATTTTTTTATTTCTCAAATTCCTTGTCACGTAATTATCGCATTTATATTATATGTCTTCAATTCCTTGTCACGTAATGATCGCATTAATATTATATGTCTTAAATTCTTTCTCACGTTATAATCGTCGTGTATTTTTTTATTTCTAAAATTCTTGTAACGTAAATATCCACCTTTATTTTTTTATTTCTCAAATTCCTTGTCACGTAATGACCGCATTTATATTATATATCTTAAATTCTTTGTAACGTTATGATCGTCGTGTATTTTTTTATTTCTAAAATTCTTGTCACGTAATCATCCATCTTTATTTTTTTTATTTCTCAAATTCCTTGTCACGTAATGGCCGCATTTATATTATATGTCTTAAATTCGTTGTCACGTTATGATCGTCGTGTATTTTTTTTATTTCTAAAATTCTTGTCACGTTATCATCCACCTTTATTTTTTTTATTTCTCAAATTCCTTTTCACGTAATGACCCCATTTATATTATATGTCTTAAATTCTTTGTCACGTTATGATCGTCGTGTATTTTTTTTATTTCTAAAATTCTTGTCACGTAATCATTCACCTTTATTTTTTTATTTCTCAAATTCCTTGTCACGTAATGACCGTATTTATATTATATGTCTTAAATTTTTCTCACGTTATGATCGTCGTGTATTTTTTTATTTCTCAAATTCTTGTCACGTAATCATCCACTTCTATTTTTTTATTTCTCAAATTCCTTGTAACGTAATGACCGCATTTATATTATATGTCTAAAATTCTTTGTCACGTTATGATCGTCGTGTATTTTTTTATTTCTAAAATTCTTGTCACGTAATCATCCACATTTATTTTTTTATTTCTCAAATTCCTTGTCACGTAATGACCGCATTTATATTATATGTCTGTAATTCTTTGTCACGTTATGATCGTCGTGTATTTTTTTTATTCCTAAAATTCTTGTAACGTAATCATCCACATTTATTTTTTTATTTCTCAAATTCCTTGTCACGTAATGACCGCATTTATATTATATGTCTTAAATAATTTGTCACGTTATGATCGTCGTGTATTTTTTTATTTCTAAAATTCTTGTCACGTAATAATCCACCTTTATTTTTTTATTTCTCAAATCCCTTGTCACGTAATGACCGCATTTATATTATATGTCTTAAATTCTTTCTCACGTTATGATAGTCGTGTATGTTTTTATTTCTAAAATTCTTGTAACGTAATCATCCACCTTTATTTTTTTATTTCTCAAATTCTTTGTCACGTAATGACCGCATTTATATTATATGTCTTAAATTCTTTGTCACGTTATAATCGTCGTGTACTTTTTATTTCTAAAATTCTTGTAACGTTATCATCCACCTTTATTTATTTATTTCTCAAATTCCTTGTCACGTAATGATCGCATTCATATTATATGTCTTTAATTCCTTGTCACGTAATGACCGCATTTATATTATATTTCTTAAATTCTTTCTCACGTTATGATCGTCGTGTATTTTTTTATTTCTCAAATTCTTGTCACGTAATCATCCACCTTTATTATTTTATTTCTCAAATTCCTTGTCACGTAATGACCGCATTTATATTATATGTCTTAAATTCTTTGTCACGTTATAATCGTCGTGTATTTTTTTATTTCTAAAATTCTTGTCACGTAATCATCCACCTTTATTTTTTTATTTCTCAAATTCCTTGTCACGTAATTATCGCATTTATATTATATGTCTTCAATTCCTTGTCACGTAATGATCGCATTAATATTATATGTCTTAAATTCTTTCTCACGTTATAATCGTCGTGTATTTTTTTATTTCTAAAATTCTTGTAACGTAAATATCCACCTTTATTTTTTTATTTCTCAAATTCCTTGTCACGTAATGACCGCATTTATATTATATATCTTAAATTCTTTGTAACGTTATGATCGTCGTGTATTTTTTTATTTCTAAAATTCTTGTCACGTAATCATCCATCTTTATTTTTTTTATTTCTCAAATTCCTTGTCACGTAATGGCCGCATTTATATTATATGTCTTAAATTCGTTGTCACGTTATGATCGTCGTGTATTTTTTTTATTTCTAAAATTCTTGTCACGTTATCATCCACCTTTATTTTTTTTATTTCTCAAATTCCTTTTCACGTAATGACCCCATTTATATTATATGTCTTAAATTCTTTGTCACGTTATGATCGTCGTGTATTTTTTTTATTTCTAAAATTCTTGTCACGTAATCATTCACCTTTATTTTTTTATTTCTCAAATTCCTTGTCACGTAATGACCGTATTTATATTATATGTCTTAAATTTTTCTCACGTTATGATCGTCGTGTATTTTTTTATTTCTCAAATTCTTGTCACGTAATCATCCACTTCTATTTTTTTATTTCTCAAATTCCTTGTAACGTAATGACCGCATTTATATTATATGTCTAAAATTCTTTGTCACGTTATGATCGTCGTGTATTTTTTTATTTCTAAAATTCTTGTCACGTAATCATCCACATTTATTTTTTTATTTCTCAAATTCCTTGTCACGTAATGACCGCATTTATATTATATGTCTGTAATTCTTTGTCACGTTATGATCGTCGTGTATTTTTTTTATTCCTAAAATTCTTGTAACGTAATCATCCACATTTATTTTTTTATTTCTCAAATTCCTTGTCACGTAATGACCGCATTTATATTATATGTCTTAAATAATTTGTCACGTTATGATCGTCGTGTATTTTTTTATTTCTAAAATTCTTGTCACGTAATAATCCACCTTTATTTTTTTATTTCTCAAATCCCTTGTCACGTAATGACCGCATTTATATTATATGTCTTAAATTCTTTGTCACGTTATGATAGTCGTGTATGTTTTTATTTCTAAAATTCTTGTAACGTAATCATCCACCTTTATTTTTTTATTTCTCAAATTCTTTGTAACGTAATGACCGCATTTATATTATATGTCTTAAATTCTTTGTCACGTTATAATCGTCGTGTACTTTTTATTTCTAAAATTCTTGTCACGTTATCATCCACCTTTATTTATTTATTTCTCAAATTCCTTGTCACGTAATGATCGCATTCATATTATATGTCTTTAATTCCTTGTCACGTAATGACCGCATTTATATTATATTTCTTAAATTCTTTCTCACGTTATGATCGTCGTGTATTTTTTTATTTCTCAAATTCTTGTCACGTAATCATCCACCTTTATTTTTTTATTTCTCAAATTCCTTGTCACGTAATGACCGCATTTATATTATATTTCTTAAATTCTTTCTCACGTTATGATCGTCGTGTATTTTTTTATTTCTAAAATTCTTGTCACGTTATCATCCACCTTTATTTATTTATTTCTCAAATTTCTTGTCACGTAATGATCGCATTCATATTATATGTCTTTAATTCCTTGTCACGTAATGACCGCATTTATATTATATTTCTTAAATTCTTTCTCACGTTATGATCGTCGTGTATTTTTTTATTTCTCAAATTCTTGTCACGTAATCATCCGCGTTTATTTTTTTATTTCTCAAATTCCTTGTTACGTAATGACCGCATTGATAGGTATATCAGAATATTTTTGGGAATTTTTGACACCCTAACACGAAACTGCGATTAAAATATAAAAATCTCGTAATTTCTCCGTTAAAAGTGAGTTGTTTATTTTCTTTATGGATTATACTTCCAAAATAAACTATTAAAGTTTTGTTAAAAGTAATAGAATATATATATATATATATATATATATATATATATATATATATATATATATATATATATATATATATATATATATTAAAACAGTAATGAATTTTCCGAACTCAATATTTTTCAATTTTTAAACTTTAAAAATCTATCAAAATTGTTCTATTGATTCTATTTTTACAATATTTCCAGGGTCAATGTGAAATTTTATGTTTTTTCCAATAACCTGAATATAATATTTTAGACAAACGTTTTTTTTATTATTCACGCCCCCCTCCATTTTCAAGTTTCTATTAAAAAGTAAATAATTAATTTACTCACCGAAAAGTAAATCATTAATTTACTCACAAATTGAAGAGAAAAGGTCAATAAATAATATATTCAAATTTAAAACAAAAATAAAACGTAGTGTTTTTTACAATTTTACCTGTAAAGTTTGAAGTTGAAAACCTTTTTTTTAAACCACGTTATTTGTTTTTTTTCTTTTTTTTTTAATGGAACCTTGGTCCTTGCTCTAATTGAAAAAAATTAGGGGTTGGATTACATTTTTCGAGGAGTTATAAGCTTGGAAAGACAGGGGATCGAATAATTCACGCCTCCCATTTTGAAATGTCTATTAAAAAGTAAATAATTAATTTATGTACCAAAGTCTTACATACCACAAATTGAAGAGAAAAGGTCAATAAATAATATATTCAAATTTAAAACAAAAAATAAGTACTGTTTTTTAGAAATTTACCTGTAAAGTCCGAAGTTTAAAACCTTTTTTTTTACAAAGACACATTGTTTTTTTGTTTTTTTTTTATGAAACCTTGGTCCTTGCTCCTTTGATTGAAAAAAACATTAGGGCTTGAATTACATTTTTCGAGGAGCTATAAGCTTGGAAAGATGGGGTGGAATTATTCAGTATTTTCACGAGATTTCTGACACACCTACCGCATTGATGCTGTATTTCTTAAATTCCTTGTCACGTAATGATCCGCGTTTATTTTGGTATTTCTCAAGTTCCTTGGCACGTAATAACCGCATTTATGTTGTATTTCTTAAATTCCATGTCGAATAATGATGCGCGTTTATTTTTGATATTTATCAAATTCCTTGTTACGTAAAGATCCGCGCTATTTTTTTACTTATAAAATTTCTTACAACAAAATTACTGCGTTTTTATACTTATCAAATTCCTTGTCACATAATCATAGCGTTTGTTTGTATTGCTTGAATTTTCGTCATCCGCGTATATTTTTTGTTTCTAAAATTCTTGTCACGTAATGGGCGCATTTATATTGTGTAATTAAAATTCCTTGTCACATATTTATGCGCGTTTATTTTTTATTTCTCATATTCCTTGTCACGTAATGATCGCATTTCTATTATATGTCTTTAATTCTTTGTCACGTTATGATCTTCGGGTATTTTTTTATTTCTAAAATTCTTGTAACGTAATCATCCACCTGTATTTTTTTAATTCTCAAATACCTTGTCACGTAATGACTGCATTTATATTATATGTCTTAAATTCTTTGTCACGTTATGATCGTCGTGTATTTTTTTATTTTTAAAATTCTTGTCACGTAATCATCCACCTTTATTTTTTTATTTCTCAAATTCCTTGTCACGTAATGACCGCATTTATATTATATGTCTTTTATTCTTTGTCACGTTATGATCGTCGTGTATTTTTTTATTTCTAAAATTCTTGTAACGTAATCATCCACCTTTATTTTTTTATTTCTCAAATTCCTTGTCACGTCATGACTGCATTTATATTATATGTCTTTAATTCTTTGTCACGTTATGATCGTCGTGTATTTTTTTATTTCTAAAATTCTTGTCACGTAATCATCCACCTTTATTTTTTTATTTCTCAAATCCCTTGTCACGTAATGACCGCATTTATATTATATGTCTTAAATTCTTTCTCACGTTATGATCGTCGTGTATTTTTTTATTTCTAAAATTCTTGTCACGTAATCATCCACCTTTATTTTTTTATTTCTCAAATTCCTTGTCACGTAATGACCGCATTTATATTATATGTCTTAAATTCTTTGTTACGTTATAATCGTCGTGTATTTTTTTATTTCTAAAATTCTTGTCACGTAATCATCCACCTTTATTTTTTTATTTCTCAAATTCCTTGTCACGTAATTATCGCATTTATATTATATGTCTTCAATTCCTTGTCACGTAATGATCGCATTAATATTATATGTCTTAAATTCTTTCTCACGTTATAATCGTCGTGTATTTTTTTATTTCTAAAATTCTTGTAACGTAAATATCCACCTTTATTTTTTTATTTCTCAAATTCCTTGTCACGTAATGACCGCATTTATATTATATATCTTAAATTCTTTGTAACGTTATGATCGTCGTGTATTTTTTTATTTCTAAAATTCTTGTCACGTAATCATCCATCTTTATTTTTTTTATTTCTCAAATTCCTTGTCACGTAATGGCCGCATTTATATTATATGTCTTAAATTCGTTGTCACGTTATGATCGTCGTGTATTTTTTTTATTTCTAAAATTCTTGTCACGTTATCATCCACCTTTATTTTTTTTATTTCTCAAATTCCTTTTCACGTAATGACCCCATTTATATTATATGTCTTAAATTCTTTGTCACGTTATGATCGTCGTGTATTTTTTTTATTTCTAAAATTCTTGTCACGTAATCATTCACCTTTATTTTTTTATTTCTCAAATTCCTTGTCACGTAATGACCGTATTTATATTATATGTCTTAAATTTTTCTCACGTTATGATCGTCGTGTATTTTTTTATTTCTCAAATTCTTGTCACGTAATCATCCACTTCTATTTTTTTATTTCTCAAATTCCTTGTAACGTAATGACCGCATTTATATTATATGTCTAAAATTCTTTGTCACGTTATGATCGTCGTGTATTTTTTTATTTCTAAAATTCTTGTCACGTAATCATCCACATTTATTTTTTTATTTCTCAAATTCCTTGTCACGTAATGACCGCATTTATATTATATGTCTGTAATTCTTTGTCACGTTATGATCGTCGTGTATTTTTTTTATTCCTAAAATTCTTGTAACGTAATCATCCACATTTATTTTTTTATTTCTCAAATTCCTTGTCACGTAATGACCGCATTTATATTATATGTCTTAAATAATTTGTCACGTTATGATCGTCGTGTATTTTTTTATTTCTAAAATTCTTGTCACGTAATAATCCACCTTTATTTTTTTATTTCTCAAATCCCTTGTCACGTAATGACCGCATTTATATTATATGTCTTAAATTCTTTCTCACGTTATGATAGTCGTGTATGTTTTTATTTCTAAAATTCTTGTAACGTAATCATCCACCTTTATTTTTTTATTTCTCAAATTCTTTGTCACGTAATGACCGCATTTATATTATATGTCTTAAATTCTTTGTCACGTTATAATCGTCGTGTACTTTTTATTTCTAAAATTCTTGTCACGTTATCATCCACCTTTATTTATTTATTTCTCAAATTCCTTGTCACGTAATGATCGCATTCATATTATATGTCTTTAATTCCTTGTCACGTAATGACCGCATTTATATTATATTTCTTAAATTCTTTCTCACGTTATGATCGTCGTGTATTTTTTTATTTCTCAAATTCTTGTCACGTAATCATCCACCTTTATTATTTTATTTCTCAAATTCCTTGTCACGTAATGACCGCATTTATATTATATGTCTTAAATTCTTTGTCACGTTATAATCGTCGTGTATTTTTTTATTTCTAAAATTCTTGTCACGTAATCATCCACCTTTATTTTTTTATTTCTCAAATTCCTTGTCACGTAATTATCGCATTTATATTATATGTCTTCAATTCCTTGTCACGTAATGATCGCATTAATATTATATGTCTTAAATTCTTTCTCACGTTATAATCGTCGTGTATTTTTTTATTTCTAAAATTCTTGTAACGTAAATATCCACCTTTATTTTTTTATTTCTCAAATTCCTTGTCACGTAATGACCGCATTTATATTATATATCTTAAATTCTTTGTAACGTTATGATCGTCGTGTATTTTTTTATTTCTAAAATTCTTGTCACGTAATCATCCATCTTTATTTTTTTTATTTCTCAAATTCCTTGTCACGTAATGGCCGCATTTATATTATATGTCTTAAATTCGTTGTCACGTTATGATCGTCGTGTATTTTTTTTATTTCTAAAATTCTTGTCACGTTATCATCCACCTTTATTTTTTTTATTTCTCAAATTCCTTTTCACGTAATGACCCCATTTATATTATATGTCTTAAATTCTTTGTCACGTTATGATCGTCGTGTATTTTTTTTATTTCTAAAATTCTTGTCACGTAATCATTCACCTTTATTTTTTTATTTCTCAAATTCCTTGTCACGTAATGACCGTATTTATATTATATGTCTTAAATTTTTCTCACGTTATGATCGTCGTGTATTTTTTTATTTCTCAAATTCTTGTCACGTAATCATCCACTTCTATTTTTTTATTTCTCAAATTCCTTGTAACGTAATGACCGCATTTATATTATATGTCTAAAATTCTTTGTCACGTTATGATCGTCGTGTATTTTTTTATTTCTAAAATTCTTGTCACGTAATCATCCACATTTATTTTTTTATTTCTCAAATTCCTTGTCACGTAATGACCGCATTTATATTATATGTCTGTAATTCTTTGTCACGTTATGATCGTCGTGTATTTTTTTTATTCCTAAAATTCTTGTAACGTAATCATCCACATTTATTTTTTTATTTCTCAAATTCCTTGTCACGTAATGACCGCATTTATATTATATGTCTTAAATAATTTGTCACGTTATGATCGTCGTGTATTTTTTTATTTCTAAAATTCTTGTCACGTAATAATCCACCTTTATTTTTTTATTTCTCAAATCCCTTGTCACGTAATGACCGCATTTATATTATATGTCTTAAATTCTTTGTCACGTTATGATAGTCGTGTATGTTTTTATTTCTAAAATTCTTGTAACGTAATCATCCACCTTTATTATTTTATTTCTCAAATTCTTTGTCACGTAATGACCGCATTTATATTATATGTCTTAAATTCTTTGTCACGTTATAATCGTCGTGTACTTTTTATTTCTAAAATTCTTGTCACGTTATCATCCACCTTTATTTATTTATTTCTCAAATTCCTTGTCACGTAATGATCGCATTCATATTATATGTCTTTAATTCCTTGTCACGTAATGACCGCATTTATATTATATTTCTTAAATTCTTTCTCACGTTATGATCGTCGTGTATTTTTTTATTTCTCAAATTCTTGTCACGTAATCATCCACCTTTATTTTTTTATTTCTCAAATTCCTTGTCACGTAATGACCGCATTTATATTATATGTCTTAAATTCTTTGTCACGTTATAATCGTCGTGTATTTTTTTATTTCTAAAATTCTTGTCACGTAATCATCCACCTTTATTTTTTTATTTCTCAAATTCCTTGTCACGTAATTATCGCATTTATATTATATGTCTTCAATTCCTTGTCACGTAATGATCGCATTAATATTATATGTCTTAAATTCTTTCTCACGTTATAATCGTCGTGTATTTTTTTATTTCTAAAATTCTTGTAACGTAAATATCCACCTTTATTTTTTTATTTCTCAAATTCCTTGTCACGTAATGACCGCATTTATATTATATATCTTAAATTCTTTGTAACGTTATGATCGTCGTGTATTTTTTTATTTCTAAAATTCTTGTCACGTAATCATCCATCTTTATTTTTTTTATTTCTCAAATTCCTTGTCACGTAATGGCCGCATTTATATTATATGTCTTAAATTCGTTGTCACGTTATGATCGTCGTGTATTTTTTTTATTTCTAAAATTCTTGTCACGTTATCATCCACCTTAATTTTTTTTATTTCTCAAATTCCTTTTCACGTAATGACCCCATTTATATTATATGTCTTAAATTCTTTGTCACGTTATGATCGTCGTGTATTTTTTTTATTTCTAAAATTCTTGTCACGTAATCATTCACCTTTATTTTTTTATTTCTCAAATTCCTTGTCACGTAATGACCGTATTTATATTATATGTCTTAAATTTTTCTCACGTTATGATCGTCGTGTATTTTTTTATTTCTAAAATTCTTGTCACGTAATCATCCACTTCTATTTTTTTATTTCTCAAATTCCTTGTAACGTAATGACCGCATTTATATTATATGTCTAAAATTCTTTGTCACGTTATGATCGTCGTGTATTTTTTTATTTCTAAAATTCTTGTCACGTAATCATCCACATTTATTTTTTTATTTCTCAAATTCCTTGTCACGTAATGACCGCATTTATATTATATGTCTGTAATTCTTTGTCACGTTATGATCGTCGTGTATTTTTTTTATTCCTAAAATTCTTGTAACGTAATCATCCACATTTATTTTTTTTATTTCTCAAATTCCTTGTCACGTAATGACCGCATTTATATTATATGTCTTAAATAATTTGTCACGTTATGATCGTCGTGTATTTTTTTATTTCTAAAATTCTTGTCACGTAATAATCCACCTTTATTTTTTTATTTCTCAAATCCCTTGTCACGTAATGACCGCATTTATATTATATGTCTTAAATTCTTTCTCACGTTATGATAGTCGTGTATGTTTTCATTTCTAAAATTCTTGTAACGTAATCATCCACCTTTATTTTTTTATTTCTTAAATACTTTGTCACGTAATGACCGCATTTATATTATATGTCTTAAATTCTTTGTCACGTTATAATCGTCGTGTACTTTTTATTTCTAAAATTCTTGTCACGTTATCATCCACCTTTATTTATTTATTTCTCAAATTCCTTGTCACGTAATGATCGCATTCATATTATATGTCTTTAATTCCTTGTCACGTAATGACCGCATTTATATTATATTTCTTAAATTCTTTGTAACGTTATAATCGTCGTGTATTTTTTTATTTCTCAAATTCTTGTCACGTAATCATCCACCTTTATTTTTTTATTTCTCAAATTACTTGTCACGTAATGATCGCATTTATATTATATGTCTTAAATTCCTTGTAACGTAATGATCGCATATATATTATATGTCTTAAATTCCTCGTCACGTAATGATCGCATTAACATTATATGTCTTAAATTCTTTGTCACGTTATGATCGTCGTATATTTTTTTATTTCATTAATTCTTGTCACGTAATCATCCACCTTTATTTTTTTATTTCTCAAATTCCTTGTCACGTAATTACCGCATTTATATTATATGTCTAAAATTCTTTCTCACTTTATGATCGTCGTGTATTTTTTTTATTTCTAAAATTCTTGTCCCGTAAATATCCACCTTTATTTTTTTTATTTATAAAATTTATTGTCACGTAATGAGCGCATTTATATTATATGTCTTAAATTCTTTGTCACGTTATAATCGTCGTGTATTTTTTTATTTCTAAAATTCTTGTCACGTAATGACTGCATTTAAATTATATGTCTTTTATTCTTTGTCACGTTATGATCGTCGTGTATTTTTTTTTATTTATAAAATTCTTCGAACGTAATCATCCACCTTTATTTTTTCATTTCTAAAATTACTTGTCACGTAATGACCCCATTTATATTATATGTCTTAAATTCTTTGTCACGTTATGATCGTCGTGTATTTTTTTTATTTCTCAAATTCTTGTAACGTAATCATCCACCTTTATTTTTTATTTCTCAAATTCCTTGTCACGTAATGACCGCATTTATATTATATGTCTTAAATTCTTTGTCACGTTATGATCGTCGTATATTTTTTTACTTCTAAAATTCTTGTAACGTAATCATCCACCTTTATTTTTTGATTTCTAAAATCCCTTGTCACGTAATGACCGCATTTATATTATATGTCTTAAATTCTTTGTCACGTTATGATCGTCGTATATTTTTTTATTTCTAAAATTCTTGTCACGTAATCATCAACCATTTTTTTTTTATTTCTCAAATTCCTTGTCACGTAATGACCGCATTTATATTATATGTCTTTAATTCTTTGTCACGTTCTAATCGTCGTGTACTTTTTATTTCTCAAATTTTTGTCACGTTATCATCCACCTTTATTTTTTGATTTCTCAAATCTCTTGTCACGTAATGATCGCATTTATATTATATGTCTTAAATTCCTTGTCACGTAATGACCGCATTTATATTATATGTCTTAAATTCTTTGTCACGTTATAATCGTCGTGTATTTTTTTATTTCTAAAATTCTTGTTACGTTATCATCCACCTTTATTTTTTTATTTCAAAAATTCCTTGTCACGTAATGATCGCATTTATATTATATGTCTTAAATTTTTTGTCACGTAATGATCGCATTTATATTAGATGTCTTAAATTCTTTGTCACGTAATTATCGCTATATATTATATGTCTTAAATCTCTTATCACGTAATGACCGCATTAATATTATATGTCTTAAATTCTTTCTCACGTTATGATCGTCGTATATTTTTTTATTTCTAAAATTCTTGTCACGTTATCATCCACCTTTATTTTTTTATTTCAAAAATTCCTTGTCACGTAATGACCGCATTTATATTATATGTCTTAAATTCTTTGTCACGTTATGATCGCATTTATATTATATGTCTTAAATTCTTTCTCACGTTATGATCGTCGTGTATTTTTTTTATTTCTAAAATTCTTGTAACATAATCATCCACCTTTATTGTTTTATTTCTCAAATTCCTTGTCACGTAATGACCGCATTTATATTATATGTCTTAAATTCTTTGTCACGTTATGATCGCATTTATATTATATGTCTTAAATTTTTTCTCACGTTATGATCGTCATGTATTTTTTTATTTCTAAAATTCTTGTCACGTAATCATCCATCTTTATTTTTTTATTTCTCAAATTCCTTGTCACGTAATGACCGCCTTTATATCATATGTCTTAAATTCTTTGTCACGTTATAATCGTGGTGTACTTTTTATTTCTAAAATTCTTGTCACGTTATCATCCACCTTTATTTATTTATTTCTCAAATTCCTTGTCACGTAATGATCGCATTTATATTATATGTCTTCAATTCCTTGTCACGTAATGACCGCATTTATATTATATTTCTTAAATTCTTTGTAACGTTATAATCGTCGTGTATTTTTTTTTCTCAAATTCTTGTCACGTAATCATCCACCTTTATTTTTTTATTTCTCACATTCCTTGTCACGTAATGACCGCATTTATATTATATGTCTTAAATTCTTTGTCACGGTATAATCGTCGTGTATTTTTTTTATTTCTAAAATTCTTGTCACGTAATCATCCACCTTTATTTTTTTATATCTCAAATTCTTTGTCACGTAATGATCGCATTTATATTATATGTCTTAAATTCCTTGTAACGTAATTATCGCATTTATATTATATGTCTTCAATTCCTCGTCACGTAATGATCGCATTAACATTATATGTCTTAAATTCTTTGTCACGTAATTATCGTCGTATATTTTTTTATTTCTAAAATTCTTGTCACGTAATCATCCACCTTTATTTTTTTATTTCTCAAATTTCTTGTCACGTAATTACCGCATTTATATTATATGTCTAAAATTCTTTCTCACTTTATGATCGTCGTGTATTTTTTTATTTCTAAAATTCTTGTCCCGTAAATATCCACCTTTATTATTTTTATTTCTAAAATTTCTTGTCACGTAATGACCGCATTTATATTATATGTCTTAAATTCTTTGTCACGTTATAATCGTCGTGTATTTTTTTATTTCAAAAATTCTTGTCACTTAAATATTCACCTTTATTTTTTTTATTTCTAAAATTCCTTGTCACGTAATGACTGCATTTAAATTATATGTCTTTTATTCTTTGTCACGTTATGATCGTCGTGTATTTTTTTTATTTCTAAAATTCTTGTCACGTAATCATCCACCTTTATTTTTTTATTTCTAAAATTACTTGTCACGTAATGACCCCATTTATATTATATGTCTTAAATTCTTTGTCACGTTATGAGCGTCGTATATTTTTTTTATTTCTCAAATTCTTGTAACGTAATCATCCACCTTTATTTTTTATTTCTCAAATTCCTTGTCACGTAATGACCGCATTTATATTATATGTCTTAAATTCTTTGTCACGTTATGATCGTCGTATATTTTTGTATTTCTAAAATTCTTGTAACGTAATCATCCACCTTTATTTATTTATTTCTAAAATTCCTTGTCACCTAATGACCGCATTTATATTATATGTCTTAAATTCTTTGTCACGTTATGACCGTCGTATATTTTTTTATTTCTAAAATTCTTGTCACGTAATCATCCACCATTATTTTTTTATTTCTCAAATTCCTTGTCACGTAATGACCGAATTTATATTATATGTCTTTAATTCTTTGTCACGTTATAATCGTCGTGTACTTTCTATTTCTAAAATTCTTGTCACGTTATCATCCACCTTTATTTTTTGATTTCTCAAATCTCTTGTCACGTAATGATCGCATTTATATTATATGTCTTAAATTCCTTGTCACGTAATGACCGCATTTATATTATATGTCTTAAATTCTTTGTCACGTTATAATCGTCGTGTATATTTTTATTTCTAAAATTCTTGTTACGTTATCATCCACCTTTATTTTTTTATTTCAAAAATTCCTTGTCACGTAATGATCGCATTTATATTATATGTCTTAAATTTTTTGTCACGTAATGATCGCATTTATATTAGATGTCTTAAATTCTTTGTCACGTAATTATCGCTATATATTATATGTCTAAAATCTCTTATCACGTAATGACCGCATTAACATTATATGTCTTAAATTCTTTCTCACGTTATGATCGTCGTATATTTTTTTATTTCTAAAATTCTTGTCACGTTATCATCCACCTTTATTTTTTTATTTCTCAAATTCCTTGTCACGTAATGACCGAATTTATATTATATGTCTTAAATTCTTTGTCACGTTATGATCGCATTTATATTATATGTCTTAAATTCTTTCTCACGTTATGATCGTCGTGTATTTTTTTTATTTCTAAAAGTCTTGTAACGTAATCATCCACCTTTATTTTTTTATTTCTCAAATTCCTTGTCACGTAATGACCGCATTTATATTATATGTCCTTAATTCTTTCTCACGGTGTGATCGTCATGTATTTTTTTATTTCTAAAATTCTTGTCACGTAATCATCCATCTTTATTTTTTTATTTCTCAAATTCCTTGTCACGTAATGACCGCATTTATATTATATGTCTTAAATTCTTTGTCACGTTATGATCGTCGTGTATTTTTTTATTTCTAAAATTCTTGTTACGTAATCATCCACCTTTATTTTTTTATTTCTAAAATTCTTTGTCACGTAATGACCGCATTTATTTTATATGTCTTAAATTCTTTGTCACGTTATGATCGTCGTGTACTTTGTATTTCTAAAATTCTTGTCACGTAATCATCCATCTTTGTTTTTTTATTTCTCAAATTCCTTGTAACGTAATGATCGCATTTATATTATACGTCTTAGATTCTTTGTCACGTTATGATCGTCGTGTATTTTTTTATTTCTCAAATTCTTGTCACGTAATCATCCTCTTTTATGTTTTTATTTCTCAAATTCCTTGTCACGTAATGACCGCATTTATATTATATGTCTAAAATTCTTTGTCACGTTCTGATCGTCGTGTATATTTTTATTTCTAAAATTCTTGTCACGTTATCATCTACCTTTATTTTTTTGTTTCAAAAATTCCTTGTAACGTAATGATCGCATTTATATTATATGTTTTAAATTCTTTGTCACGTTATGATCGCATTTATATTATTTGTCTTAAATTCTTTCTCACGTTATGATCGTCGTGTATTTTTTTTATTTCTAAAATTCTTGTCACGTAATCATCCACCTTTATTGTTTTATTTCTCAAATTCCTTGTCACGTAATGACCGCATTTATATTATATTTCTAAAATTCTTTCTCACGTTATGATCGTCATGTATTTTTTTATTTCTAAAATTCTTGTCACGTAACTATCCATCTTTATTTTTTTATTTCTCAAATTCCTTGTCACGTAATGACCGCATTTATATTATATGTCTGAAATTCTTTGTCACGTTATGATCGTCGTGTATTTTTTTATTTCTAAAATTCTTGTCACGTAATCATCCACCTTTATTTTTTTATTTCTAAAATTCTTTGTCACGTAATGACCGCATTTATATTATATGTCTTAAATTCTTTGTCACGTTATGATCGTCGTGTATTTTTTTATTTCTCAAATTCTTGTCACGTAATCATCCTCTTTTATGTTTTTATTTCTCAAATTCCTTGTCACGTAATGACCGCATTTATATTATATGTCTTAAATTCTTTGTCACGTTATGATCGTCGTGTATTTTTTTGTTTCTAAAATTCTTGTCACGTAATCATCCACCTTTATTTTTTTATTTCGCTAATTTCATTGTCACGTAATGACCGCATTTATGTTATATGTCTAAAATTCTTTCTAACTTTATGATCGTCGTGTATTTTTTTATTTCTAAAATTCTTGTCACTTAAATATTCACCTTTCTTTTTTTATTTCTCAAATTTCCTGTCACGTAATGACCGCATTTATATTATATGTCTTAAATTCTTTGTCACGTTATAATCGTCGTTTTTTTTTTTATTTCTAAAATTCTTGTCACGTAATCATTCACCTTTATTTTTTTATTTCTAAAATTCCTTGTCACGTAATGACTGCATTTAAATTATATGTCTTTTATTCTTTGTCACGTTATGATCGTCGTGTATTTTTTTTATTTCTAAAATTCTTGTCACGTAATCATCCACCTTTATTTTTTTATTTCTAAAATTACTTGTCACGTAATGACCCCATTTATATTATATGTGTTAAATTCTTTGTCACGTTATGATCGTCGTGTATTTTTTTTATTTCTCAAATTCTTGTAACGTAATCATCCACCTTTATTTTTTATTTCTCAAATTCCTTGTCACGTAATGACCCCATTTATATTATATGTCTTAAATTCTTTGTCACGTTATGAGCGTCGTATATTTTTTTTATTTCTCAAATTCTTGTAACGTAATCATCCACCTTTATTTTTTATTTCTCAAATTCCTTGTCACGTAATGACCGCATTTATATTATATGTCTTAAATTCTTTGTCACGTTATGATCGTCGTATATTTTTGTATTTCTAAAATTCTTGTAACGTAATCATCCACCTTTATTTATTTATTTCTAAAATTCCTTGTCACCTAATGACCGCATTTATATTATATGTCTTAAATTCTTTGTCACGTTATGACCGTCGTATATTTTTTTATTTCTAAAATTCTTGTCACGTAATCATCCACCATTATTTTTTTATTTCTCAAATTCCTTGTCACGTAATGACCGAATTTATATTATATGTCTTTAATTCTTTGTCACGTTATAATCGTCGTGTACTTTCTATTTCTAAAATTCTTGTCACGTTATCATCCACCTTTATTTTTTGATTTCTCAAATCTCTTGTCACGTAATGATCGCATTTATATTATATGTCTTAAATTCCTTGTCACGTAATGACCGCATTTATATTATATGTCTTAAATTCTTTCTCACGTTATAATCGTCGTGTATATTTTTATTTCTAAAATTCTTGTTACGTTATCATCCACCTTTATTTTTTTATTTCAAAAATTCCTTGTCACGTAATGATCGCATTTATATTATATGTCTTAAATTTTTTGTCACGTAATGATCGCATTTATATTAGATGTCTTAAATTCTTTGTCACGTAATTATCGCTATATATTATATGTCTAAAATCTCTTATCACGTAATGACCGCATTAACATTATATGTCTTAAATTCTTTCTCACGTTATGATCGTCGTATATTTTTTTATTTCTAAAATTCTTGTCACGTTATCATCCACCTTTATTTTTTTATTTCTCAAATTCCTTGTCACGTAATGACCGAATTTATATTATATGTCTTAAATTCTTTGTCACGTTATGATCGCATTTATATTATATGTCTTAAATTCTTTCTCACGTTATGATCGTCGTGTATTTTTTTTATTTCTAAAAGTCTTGTAACGTAATCATCCACCTTTATTTTTTTATTTCTCAAATTCCTTGTCACGTAATGACCGCATTTATATTATATGTCCTTAATTCTTTCTCACGGTGTGATCGTCATGTATTTTTTTATTTCTAAAATTCTTGTCACGTAATCATCCATCTTTATTTTTTTATTTCTCAAATTCCTTGTCACGTAATGACCGCATTTATATTATATGTCTTAAATTCTTTGTCACGTTATGATCGTCGTGTATTTTTTTATTTCTAAAATTCTTGTTACGTAATCATCCACCTTTATTTTTTTATTTCTAAAATTCTTTGTCACGTAATGACCGCATTTATTTTATATGTCTTAAATTCTTTGTCACGTTATAATCGTCGTGTACTTTGTATTTCTAAAATTCTTGTCACGTAATCATCCATCTTTGTTTTTTTATTTCTCAAATTCCTTGTAACGTAATGATCGCATTTATATTATACGTCTTAGATTCTTTGTCACGTTATGATCGTCGTGTATTTTTTTATTTCTCAAATTCTTGTCACGTAATCATCCTCTTTTATGTTTTTATTTCTCAAATTCCTTGTCACGTAATGACCGCATTTATATTATATGTCTAAAATTCTTTGTCACGTTATGATCGTCGTGTATATTTTTATTTCTAAAATTCTTGTCACGTTATCATCCACCTTTATTTTTTTGTTTCAAAAATTCCTTGTAACGTAATGATCGCATTTATATTATATGTTTTAAATTCTTTGTCACGTTATGATCGCATTTATATTATATGTCTTAAATTCTTTCTCACGTTATGATCGTCGTGTATTTTTTTTATTTCTAAAATTCTTGTCACGTAATCATCAACCTTTATTGTTTTATTTCTCAAATTCCTTGTCACGTAATGACCGCATTTATATTATATTTCTTAAATTCTTTCTCACGTTATGATCGTCATGTATTTTTTTATTTCTAAAATTCTTGTCACGTAACTATCCATCTTTATTTTTTTATTTCTCAAATTCCTTGTCACGTAATGACCGCATTTATATTATATGTCTTAAATTCTTTGTCACGTTATGATCGTCGTGTATTTTTTTATTTCTAAAATTCTTGTCACGTAATCATCCACCTTTATTTTTTTATTTCTAAAATTCTTTGTCACGTAATGACCGCATTTATATTATATGTCTTAAATTCTTTGTCACGTTATGATCGTCGTGTATTTTTTTATTTCTCAAATTCTTGTCACGTAATCATCCTCTTTTATGTTTTTATTTCTCAAATTCCTTGTCACGTAATGACCGCATTTATATTATATGTCTTAAATTCTTTGTCACGTTATGATCGTCGTGTATTTTTTTGTTTCTAAAATTCTTGTCACGTAATCATCCACCTTTATTTTTTTATTTCGCTAATTTCATTGTCACGTAATGACCGCATTTATGTTATATGTCTAAAATTCTTTCTAACTTTATGATCGTCGTGTATTTTTTTATTTCTAAAATTCTTGTCACTTAAATATTCACCTTTCTTTTTTTATTTCTCAAATTTCTTGTCACGTAATGACCGCATTTATATTATATGTCTTAAATTCTTTGTCACGTTATAATCGTCGTTTATTTTTTTATTTCTAAAATTCTTGTCACGTAATCATTCACCTTTATTTTTTTATTTCTAAAATTCCTTGTCACGTAATGACTGCATTTAAATTATATGTCTTTTATTCTTTGTCACGTTATGATCGTCGTGTATTTTTTTTATTTCTAAAATTCTTGTCACGTAATCATCCACCTTTATTTTTTTATTTCTAAAATTACTTGTCACGTAATGACCCCATTTATATTATATGTGTTAAATTCTTTGTCACGTTATGATCGTCGTGTATTTTTTTTATTTCTCAAATTCTTGTAACGTAATCATCCACCTTTATTTTTTATTTCTCAAATTCCTTGTCACGTAATGACCGCATTTATATTATATGTCTTAAATTCTTTGTCACGTTATGATCGTCGTATATTTTTTTATTTCTAAAATTCTTGTAACGTAATCATCCACCTTTATTTTTTTATTTCTAAAATTCCACGTCACCTAATGACCGCATTTATATTATATGTCTTAAATTCTTTGTCACGTTATGATCGTCGTATATTTTTTTATTTCTAAAATTCTTGTCACGTAATAATCCACCATTATTTTTTTATTTCTCAAATTCCTTGTCACGTAATGACCGAATTTATATTATATGTCTTTAATTCTTTGTCACGTTATAATCGTCGTGTACTTTTTATTTCTAAAATTCTTGTCACGCAATCATCTCCCATTATTTTTTTATTTCTCAAATCTCTTGTCACGTAATGATCGCATTTATATTATATGTCTTAAATTCCTTGTAACGTAATGACCGAATTTATATTATATGTCTTAAATTCTTTGTCACGTTATAATCGTCATGTATTTTTTTATTTCTAAAATTCTTGTTACGTTATCATCCACCTTTATTTTTTTATTTCAAAAATTTCTTTGTCACGTAATGATCGCATTTATATTATATGTCTTAAATTGTTTGTCACGTAATGATCGCATTTATATTAGATGTCTTAAATTCTTTGTCACGTTATGATCGCTATATATTATATGTCTTGAATCTCTTATCACGTAATGACCGTATTAATATTATATGTCTTAAATTCTTTCTCACGTTATGATCGTCGTATATTTTTTTATTTCTAAAATTCTTGTCACGTTATCATCCACCTTTATTATTTTATTTCAAAAATTCCTTGTCACGTAATGACCGAATTTATATTATATGTCTTAAATTCTTTGTCACGTTAGGATCGAATTTATATTATATATCTTAAATTCTTTCTCACGTTATGATCGTCGTGTATTTTTTTTATTTCTAAAATTCTTGTAACGTAATCATCCACCTTTATTTTTTTTATTTCTAAAATTTCTTGTCACGTAATGACCGCATTTATATTATATGTCTTCAATTCTTTGTCACGTTATAATCGTCGTGTATTTTTTTATTTCTAAAATTCTTGTCACGTAATCATTCACCTTTATTTTTTTATTTCTAAAATTCCTTGTCACGTAATGACTGCATTTAAATTATATGTCTTTTATTCTTTGTCACGTTATGATCGTCGTGTATTTTTTTTATTTCTAAAATTCTTGTAACGTAATCATCCACCTTTATTTTTTTATTTCTAAAATTACTTGTCACGTAATGACCCCATTTATATTATATGTCTTAAATTCTTTGTCACGTTATGAGCCTCGTATATTTTTTTTATTTCTCAAATTCTTGTCACGTAATCAGCCACCTTTATTTTTTTATTTCTCAAATTCCTTGTCACGTAATGACCGCATTTATATTATATGTCTAAAATTCTTTCTCACTTTATGATCGTCGTGTATTTTTTTATTTCTAAAATTCTTGTCCCGTAAATATCCACCTTTATTTTTTTTATTTCTAAAATTTCTTGTCACGTAATGACCGCATTTATATTATATGTCTTAAATTCTTTGTCACGTTATAATCGTCGTGTATTGTTTTATTTCTAAAATTCTTGTCACGTAATCATTCACCTTTATTTTTTTATTTCTAAAATTCCTTGTCACGTAATGACTGCATTTAAATTATATGTCTTTTATTCTTTGTCACGTTATGATCGTCGTGTATTTTTTTTATTTCTCAAATTCTTGTCACGTAATCATCCACCTTTATTTTTTTATTTCTAAAATTACTTGTCACGTAATGACCCCATTTATATTATATGTCTTAAATTCTTTGTCACGTTATGATCGTCGTATATTTTTTTTATTTCTAAAATTCTTGTAACGTAATCATCCACCATTATTTTTTATTTCTCAAATTCCTTGTCACGTAATGACCGAATTTATATTATATGTCTTTAATTCTTTGTCACGTTATAATCGTCGTGTACTTTCTATTTCTAAAATTCTTGTCACGTTATCATCCACCTTTATTTTTTGATTTCTCAAATCTCTTGTCACGTAATGATCGCATTTATATTATATGTCTTAAATTCCTTGTCACGTAATGACCGCATTTATATTATATGTCTTAAATTCTTTGTCACGTTATAATCATCGTGTATTTTTTTATTTCTAAAATTCTTGTTACGTTATCATCCACCTTTATTTTTTTATTTCAAAAATTCCTTGTCACGTAATGATCGCATTTATATTATATGTCTTAAATTTTTTGTCACGTAATGATCGCATTTATAATAGATGTCTTAAATTCTTTGTCACGTAATTATCGCTATATATTATATGTCTTAAATCTCTTATAACGTAATGACCGCATTTATATTATATGTCTTAAATTCTTTCTCACGTTATGATCGTCGTATATTTTTTATTTCTAAAATTCTTGTCACGTTATCATCCACCTTTATTTTTTTATTTCAAAAATTCCTTGTCACGTAATGACCGAATTTATATTATATGTCTTAAATTCTTTGTCACGTTATGATCGCATTTATATTATATGTCTTAAATTCTTTCTCACGTTATGATCGTCGTGTATTTTTTTTATTTCTAAAATTCTTGTAACGTAATCATCCACCTTTATTTTTTTATTTCTCAAATTCCTTGTCACGTAATGACCGCATTTATATTATATGTCTTAAATTCTTTGTCACGTTATAATCGTCATGTACTTTTTATTTCTAAAATTCTTGTCACGTAATCATCCACCTTTATTTTTTTATTTCTCAAATTCCTTGTAACGTAATGATCGCATTTATATTATACGTCTTAAATTCTTTGTCACATTATGATCGTCGTGTATTTTTTTATTTCTCAAATTCTTGTCACGTAATCATCCTCTTTTATGTTTTTATTTCTCAAATGCCTTGTCACGTAATGACCGCATTTATATTATATGTCTAAAATTCTTTGTCACGTTATGATCGTCGTGTATTTTTTTATTTCTAAAATTCTTGTCACGTAATCATCCACCTTTATTTGTTTATTTCTCTAATTCCTTGTCACGTAATGATCGCATTTATATTATATGTCTTAAATTCTTTGTCACGTTATGATCCTCGTGTATATTTTTATGTCTAAAATTCCTGTCACGCTATCATCCACCTTTATTTTTTTATTTCAAAAATTCCTTGCTACGTAATGATCGCATTTATATTATATGTCTTAAATTCTTTGTCACGTTATGATCGTCGTGTATATTTTTATTTCTAAAATTCTTGTCACGTTATCATCCACCTTTATTTTTTTATTTCAAAAATTCCTTGTCACGTAATGATCGCATTTATATTATATGTCTTAAATTCTTTGTCACGTTATGATCGCATTTATATTATATGTCTTAAATTGTTTCTCACGTTATGATCGTAGTGTATTTTTTTTATTTCTAAAATTCTTGTCACGTAATCATCCACCTTTATTGTTTTATTTCTCAAATTCCTTGTCACGTAATGACCGCATTTATATTATATGTCTAAAATTCTTTCTCACGTTATGATCGTCATGTATTTTTTTATTTCTCAAATTCTTGTCACGTAACTATCCATCTTTATTTTTTTTATTTCTCAAATTCCTTGTCACGTAATTACCGCATTTATATTATATGTCTTAAATTCTTTGTCACGTTATGATCGTCGTGTATTTTTTTATTTCTAAAATTCTTGTCACGTAATCATCCACCTTTATTTTTTATTTCTAAAATTCTTTGTCACGTAATGACCGCATTTATATTATATGTCTTAAATTCTTTGTCACGTTATGATCGTCGTGTATTTTTTTTATTTCTCAAATTCTTGTCACGTAATCATCCTCTTTTATGTTTTTATTTCTCAAATTCCTTGTCACGTAATGACCGCATTTATATTATATGTCTTAAATTCTTTGTCACGTTATGATCGTCGTGTATTTTTTTGTTTCTAAAATTCTTTTCACGTAATCATCCACCTTTATTTTTTTATTTCGCTAATTTCATTGTCACATAATGACCGCATTTATGTTATATGTCTAAAATTCTTTCTAACTTTATGATCGTCGTGTATTTTTTTATTTCTAAAATTCTTGTCACTTAAATATTCACCTTTATTTTTTTATTTCTCAAATTTCTTGTCACGTAATGACCGCATTTATATTATATGTCTTAAATTCTTTGTCACGTTATAATCGTCGTGTATTTTTTTATTTCTAAAATTCTTGTCACGTAATCATTCACCTTTATTTTTTTATTTCTAAAATTCCTTGTCACGTAATGACTGCATTTAAATTATATGTCTTTTATTCTTTGTCACGTTATGATCGTCGTGTATTTTTTTTATTTCTAAAATTCTTGTCACGTAATCATCCACCTTTATTTTTTTATTTCTAAAATTACTTGTCACGTAATGACCGCATTTATATTATATGTCTTAAATTCTTTGTCACGTTATGATCGTCGTGTATTTTTTTTATTTCTCAAATTCTTGTAACGTAATCATCCACCTTTATTTTTTATTTCTCAAATTCCTTGTCACGTAATGACCGCATTTATATTATATGTCTTAAATTCTTTGTCACGTTATGATCGTCGTATATTTTTTTATTTCTAAAATTCTTGTAACGTAATCATCCACCTTTATTTTTTTATTTCTAAAATTCCTTGTCACCTAATGACCGCATTTATATTATATGTCTTAAATTCTTTGTCACGTTATGATCGTCGTATATTTTTTTATTTCTAAAATTCTTGTCACGTAATAATCCACCATTATTTTTTTATTTCTCAAATACCTTGTTACGTAATGACCGAATTTATATTATATGTCTTTAATTCTTTGTCACGTTATAATCGTCGTGTACTTTTTATTTCTAAAATTCTTGTCACGTAATCATCCACCATTATTTTTTTATTTCTAAAATCTCTTGTCACGTAATGATCGCATTTATATTATATGTCTTAAATTCCTTGTCACGTAATGACCGAATTTATATTATATGTCTTAAATTCTTCGTCACGTTATAATCGTCATGTATTTTTTTATTTCTAAAATTCTTGTCACGTTATCATCCACCTTTATTTTTTGATTTCTCAAATCTCTTGTCACGTAATGATCGCATTTATATTATATGTCTTAAATTCTTTGTCACGTAATGATCGCATTTATATTAGATGTCTTAAATTCTTTGTCACGTTATGATCGCTATATATTATATGTCTTAAATCTCTTATCACGTAATGACCGCATTAATATTATATGTCTTAAATTCTTTCTCACGTTATGATCGTCGTATATTTTTTTATTTCTAAAATTCTTGTCACGTTATCATCCACCTTTATTTTTTTATTTCAAAAATTCCTTGTCACGTAATGACCGAATGTATATTATATGTCTTAAATTCTTTGTCACGTTATGATCGCATTTATATTATATGTCTTAAATTCTTTCTCACGTTATGATCGTCGTGTATTTTTTTTATTTCTAAAATTCTTGTAACGTAATCATCCACCTTTATTTTTTTATTTCTCAAATTCCTTGTCACATAATGACCGCATTTATATTATATGTCTTAAATTCTTTCTCACGTTATGATCGTCATGTATTTTTTTATTTCTAAAATTCTTGTCACGTAATCATCCATCTTTATTTTTTTATTTCTCAAATTCCTTGTCACGTAATGACCGCATTTATATTATATGTCTTAAATTCTTTGTCACGTTATAATCGTGGTGTACTTTTTATTTCTAAAATTCTTGTCACGTTATCATCCACCTTTATTTATTTATTTCTCAAATTCCTTGTCACGTAATGATCGCATTTATATTATATGTCTTTAATTCCTTGTCACGTAATGACCGCATTTATATTATATTTCTTAAATTTGTTGTAACGTTATAATCGTCGTGTTTTTTTTTTCTCAAATTCTTGTCACGTAATCATCCACCTTTATTTTTTTATTTCTCAAATTCCTTGTCACGTAATGATCGCATTTATATTATATGTCTTAAATTCCTTGTCACGTAATGATCGCATTTATATTATATGTCTTCAATTCCTTGTCACGTAATTATCGCATTTATATTATATGTCTTAAATTCCTCGTCACGTAATGATCGCATTAACATTATATGTCTTTTATTCTTTGTCACGTTATTATCGTCGTATATTTTTTTATTTCTAAAATTCTTGTCACGTAATCATCCACCTTTATTTTTTTATTTCTCAAATTCCTTGTCACGTAATTACCGCATTTATATTATATGTCTAAAATTCTTTCTCACTTTATGATCGTCGTGTATTTTTTTTATTTCTAAAATTCTTGTCCCGTAAATATCCACCTTTATTTTTTTTATTTCTAAAATTTCTTGTCACGTAATGACCACATTTATATTATATGTCTTAAATTCTTTGTCACGTTATAATCGTCGTGTATTTTTTTATTTCTAAAATTCTTGTCACGTAATCATTCACCTTTATTTTTTTATTTCTAAAATTCCTTGTCACGTAATGACTGCATTTAAATTAAATGTCTTTTATTCTTTGTCACGTTATGATCGTCGTGTATTTTTTTTATTTCTAAAATTCTTGTCACGTAATCATCCACCTTTATTTTTTTATTTCTAAAATTACTTGTCACGTAATGACCCCATTTATATTATATGTCTTAAATTCTTTGTCACGTTATGAGCGTCGTATATTTTTTTTATTTCTCAAATTCTTGTAACGTAATCATCCACCTTTATTTTTTATTTCTCAAATTCCTTGTCACGTAATGACCGCATTCATATTATATGTCTTAAATTCTTTGTCACGTTATGATCGTCGTATATTTTTTTATTTCTAAAATTCTTGTAACGTAATCATCCACCTTTATTTTTTTATTTCTAAAATTCCTTGTCACCTAATGACCGCATTTATATTATATGTCTTAAATTCTTTGTCACGTTATGATCGTCGTATATTTTTTTATTTCTAAAATTCTTGTCACGTAATCATCCACCATTATTTTTTATTTCTCAAATTCCTTGTCACGTAATGACCGAATTTATATTATATGTCTTTAATTCTTTGTCACGTTATAATCGTCGTGTACTTTCTATTTCTAAAATTCTTGTCACGTTATCATCCACCTTTATTTTTTGATTTCTCAAATTCCTTGTCACGTAATGACCGAATTTATATTATATGTCTTTAATTCTTTGTCACGTTATAATCGTCGTGTATTTTTTTATTTCTAAAATTCTTGTTACGTTATCATCCACCTTTATTTTTTTATTTCAAAAATTCCTTGTCACGTAATGATCGCATTTATATTATATGTCTTAAGTTTTTAGTCACGTAATGATCGCATTTATATTAGATGTCTTAAATTCTTTGTCACGTAATTATCGCTATATATTATATGTCTTAAATCTCTTATAACGTAATGACCGCATTAATATTATATGTCTTAAATTCTTTCTCACGTTATGATCGTCGTATATTTTTTATTTCTAAAATTCTTGTCACGTTATCATCCACCTTTATTTTTTTATTTCAAAAATTCCTTGTCACGTAATGACCGAATTTATATTATATGTCTTAAATTCTTTGTCACGTTATGATCGCATTTATATTATATGTCTTAAATTCTTTCTCACGTTATGATCGTCGTGTATTTTTTTATTTCTAAAATTCTTGTAACGTAATCATCCACCTTTATTTTTTATTTCTCAAATTCCTTGTCACGTAATGACCGCATTTATATTATATGTCTTAAATTCTTTGTCACGTTATAATCGTCATGTACTTTTTATTTCTAAAATTCTTGTCACGTAATCATCCACCTTTATTTTTTTATTTCTCAAATTCCTTGTAACGTAATGATCGCATTTATATTATACGTCTTAAATTCTTTGTCACATTATGATCGTCGTGTATTTTTTTATTTCTCAAATTCTTGTCACGTAATCATCCTCTTTTATGTTTTTATTTCTCAAATTCCTTGTCACGTAATGACCGCATTTATATTATATGTCTTAAATTCTTTGTCACGTTATGATCGTCGTGTATTTTTTTATTTCTAAAATTCTTGTCACGTAATCATCCACCTTTATTTTTTTATTTCTCTAATTCCTTGTCACGTAATGATCGCATTTATATTATATGTCTTAAATTCTTTGTCACGTTATGATCCTCGTGTATATTTTTATGTCTAAAATTCTTGTCACGCTATCATCCACCTTTATTTTTTTATTTCAAAAATTCCTTGTCACGTAATGATCGCATTTATATTATATGTCTTTAATTCTTTGTCACGTTATGATCGCATTTATATTATATGTCTTAAATTCTTTCTCACGTTATGATCGTCGTGTATTTTTTTTATTTCTAAAATTCTTGTCACGTAATCATCCACCTTTTTTTTTTTTTTCTCAAATTCCTTGTCACGTAATGACCGCATTTATATTATATGTCTTAAATTCTTTCTCACGTAATGATCGTCATGTATTTTTTTATTTCTCAAATTCTTGTCACGTAATCATCCATCTTTATTTTTTTATTTCTAAAATTCCTTGTCACGTATTGACCGCATTTATATAATATGTCTTAAATTCTTTGTCACGTTATGATCGTCGTGTATTTTTTTATTTCTAAAATTCTTGTCACGTTATCATCCTCTTTTATATTTTTATTTCTCAAATTCCTTGTCACGTAATGACCGCATTTATATTATATTTCTTAAATTCTTTGTCACGTTATGATCGTCGTGTATTTTTTTATTTTTTTATTTCTAAAATTCTTGTCACGTAATCATCCACCTTTATTTTTTTATTTCGCTAATTTCATTGTCACGTAATGACCGCATTTATGTTTTATGTCTAAAATTCTTTCTAACTTTATGATCGTCGTGTATTTTTTTATTTCTAAAATTCTTGTCACGTAAATATCCACCTTTATTTTTTTATTTCTCAAATTTCTTGTCACGTAATGACCGCATTTATATTATATGTCTTAAATTCTTTGTCACGTTATAATCGTCGTGTATGTTTTTATTTCTAAAATTCTTGTCACGTAATCATCCACCTTTATTTTTTTATTTCTAACATTCTTTGTCACGTAATGACCGCATTTAAATTATATGTCTTAAATTCTTTGTCACGTTATGATCGTCGTGTATTTTTTTTATTTCTAAAATTCTTGTCACGTAATCATCCACCTTTATTTTTTTTATTTCTAAACTTCCTTGTCACGTAATGACCCCATTTATATCATATGTCTTAAATTCTTTCTCACGTTATGATCGTCGTGTATTTTTTTTATTTCTAAAATTCTTGTCACGTAATCATCCACCTTTATTTTTTTTTTTCTAAAATTACTTGTCACGTAATGACCCCATTTATATTGGTTGTCTTATATAATCGTCGTGTACTGTTTATTTCTAAAATTCTTGTCACGTTATCATCCACTTTTTTTTTTATTTCTCAAATTCCTTGTCACGTAATGATCGCATTTATATTATATGTCTTAAATTCCTTGTCACGTAATTACCGCATTTATATTATATGTCTTAAATTCTTTGTCACGTTATAATCGTCGTGTATTTTTTTTTCTAAAATTCTTGTCACGTAATCGTCCACCTTTATTTTTTTATTTCTAAAATTCCTTGTCACGCAATGAACGCATTTATATTATATGCCTGAAATTCGTTGTCACGTTATGATCGTAGTGTATTTTTTTTATTTCTAAAAGTTCTTGGCACGTTATCATCCACCTTTATTTTTTTATTTCTCAAATTCCTTTTCACGTAATGATCGCATTTATATTATATGTCTTAAATTCTCTGTCACGTTATGATCGCATTTGTATTATATGTCTTAAATTCTTTCTCACGTTATGATCGTCGTGTATTTTTTTATTTCTAAAATTCTTCGAACGTAATCATCCTCATTTTTTTTTATTTCTCAAATTCCTTGTAACGTAATGATCGCATTTATATTATATGTCTGAAATTCTTTGACACGTTATGATCGTCGTGTATTTTTTTATTTCTGAAATTCTTGTCACGTAATCATCCACCTTTATTTTTTTTATTTCTCAAATTTCTTGTCACGTAATGATCGCATTTATATTATATGTCTTAAATTCTTTGTCACGTTATGATCGTCGTGTATTTTTGTTTAATAATCCACCTTTATTTTTTTTGTTTCTCAAATTCCTTGTCACTAAATGACCGCATTTATATTATATGTCTTTAATTCTTTGTCACGTTATTATCGTCGTGTATTTTTTTTATTTCTAAAATTCTTGTCACGTAATCATCCACCTTTATTTTTTTATTTCTCAAATTCCTTGTCACGCAATGACCGCATTTATATTATATGTCTTAAATTCGTTGTCACGTTATGATCGTAGTGTATTGTTTTTATTTCTAAAATTCTTGGCACGTTATCATCCGCCTTTAATTTTTTATTTCTCAAATTCCTTGTCACGTAATGATCGCATTTATATTATATGTCTTAAATTCTTTGTCACGTTATGATCGTCGTGTATTTTTTTTTTCTAAAATTCTTGTCACGTTATCATCCACCTTTATTTTTTTATTTCTCATATTCCTTGCCACGTAATGATCGCATTTATATTATATGTCGTAACTTCTTTGTTACGTAATGCTCCAAGTTTAATTCTTTATTTCTCATATTCCTTCTTACGTAATGATCCGCGTAAATTTTTTTTGTCTCGGATTCCTTGTCACGTAATGACCGATTTATGTTGTATTTCTTAAATTCCATGTCGCGTAATGATCCGCGTTTATTTCTTTATTTATCAAATTCCTTATTACGTTATGTTCTAACAGTTCTTGTACCGTAATCATAGGCGTTTATTTTTTCTTTCTCAAATTCCTTGTCACGTAATGACCGTATTTATGTTGTATTTCTTAAATTCCTTTCACGTAATAATCCGCGTTTATTTTTTTATTTCTAAAATGGTTGTCACGTTGAATTTCTAAAATTCTTGTACCGTAATCATCCCCGTTTATTTTTTTTATTTCTCAAATTCCTTGTCACGTAATGATCGCATTTATGTTGTATTTCTTAAATTCCTTGTCACGTAATGATCCGCGTTATTTTTTGATTTCTAAAATTCTTGTCACGTAATTATCCGTGTTTATTTTTTTATTCTAAAATTTTTTTTGCTACGTAGCTGTCCGCGTTTTTTTGTACTTCTCATATTCCTTGTCACGTAATCATCGCGCTTGTTTGTATTGCTGGAATTCATTGTCCCGTGATCATCCGCGTTTATTTATTTATTTCTCCAATTCCTTGTCACGTAATGACCGCATTTATATTGTATTTCTTAAATTCTTGTCACGTAATGACCGCATTCATATTGTATTTCTTATACATCCGCGATTTTTTTATTTCTAAAATTCCTTGTCACGTAATGACCGCATTTATGTTATATTTCTTAAATTCCTTGTCACGTAATGATCTGCGTTTATTGTTTTTTATTTCTCATATTCCTTGTCACGTAATGACCGCATTGATATTGTATTTCTTAAATTCCTTTTCACGTAATCTTCAGCGTTTATTTTTTATTTCTTATATTCCTTGTCACATAATGATCCGTGTTTATTTTTTATTTCTCAAATTCCTTGTAACGTAATGATCCGCGTTGTTTTTTTTTATTTCTAAAATTCTTGTCACATAATCATCGGTGTTTATTTTTTTATTTTTAAAATTCTTGTCACGTTATGATCGTCGTGTATTTTTTTTAATTTCTCAAATTCCTTGTCACGTAATGACCGCCTTTATGTTGTATTTCTCAAATTCCTTGTCACGTAATGATCCGCGTTTATTTTTTTTAATTTCTCAAATTCCTCGTCATGTAAGCAGTCGCGTTTATTTTGTACATCCTAAATTTCTTGTCACTTAATTATTCTCATTTTTTTAATGCTTGAATTCTTTGTCACGTAATCATCCGCATTTACTTTTGTACTCTTCAAATTCGGTTTCCACAGGCTAAAATTTATAGAAACTATTTCAATGTAAATATTTTCCTGTTTAAAATACCAGTTTCGCTTCGATAACATTATTTTGGCTAAATTATACACTAATAATCGGCTATGAGATGGATATCCAGGTTTCAATAACATAACGTATACAAAGTGTTACAAAAAATCTGGCAGCATTACGTAGCCAGACTTTGTGGAGACTCTGTAACTAGACTTTGAGCCAGACTTTTTAGAAAACCTGTAGATTATTAAGCAAAACGTTGTGGCCACTTTGTAGATTATGAACCCATGTTTATGGAATCCCTGTAGATTATGTAGTTTGACTTTAAATGTACTCAGACTTTATGGACACCCTTTAAGTTTTGTAACCAGATTTTGTGAACACCCTGTAGACTATGTAACTAGACTTTTTGGGAGAGCCTGTAGATTATGTAACCAGGCTTTGTAGGCACCCTGTAGATTTTGTAACTAGACTTTGTGGATATCTGTAAATTATGTAACCAGAGTTTGAAGACACTGTAGATTATGTAGCCATACCCCCCCCCGCTAAACATACATATATATACACACGCGTGAACGCACACACAAACACATAGACGCACACACACTCTTTCTCTCTCCCTCTCTTTCTCTCTCTCACACACATACACACATACAAATCCAAAGAGAACCAGGCTTAGTTTCAGAAGAAGTGCGACGACTTTGTACCCTTCTTTTACTGGTCCCCTTCACCCCCGATCTGAATCCGCAGGACTACTTCATTTGATCATACGTCGAGAAGATCACTAACATGACCTCCTACCAAAGCCAGCTTGATCGCCGCCATCCGTCGAGTATTCGCCGAGCATACCCCCAGTTCCGGATCAGTCTCGAGGCGGTGATTAAGGCTGAATAGATGTTAGACCTACTATATGATCAAGTTACTTTAATTGACATTTTTTTTAGAAAGTTTTTAAATAATACTGTTTTCTTTAGGGCGACAAATGTATCGTCTTACTATCTTTACAGCTTGCGGTACAGGTATCCAAGAGCAAAAAAAAAAACAGATGAATATGATGAGGTTTTTGAAACAACTCAATAAAACAGCAATAAAAAAGCAATAAAAATTCAGCATACCAATGAATAATAAACACTTACAAGTCTCCACCCCTTGGAAAAACTTAAAATTAACTACGAAAATCGCCATTTTTACACATTGGAAAATAATTTCTGACGAGGACGCATCACAGACCGTCTGAAACGCGCGTAAACGATTTCAATGACTTAAAAACATTATTACAATGATCCAAACATAATTCTCAATGAAAAACCAAGACACGGAATAATAAAATAATGTTAAAAAATACACATTGTTGGTGACTACTCCCTTATATATATATATATATATATATATATATATATATATATATATATATATATATATATATATATATATATATACCAGTAAAGTACCCGTTGTTGAGTGGGTTCAAAAACAGCCTACAGAAAATGGACTCTGATTTATAAAAGTACGATAGGTTATGAAAAGGGAGGGTTGTAAAGGGATAGCTTCGAATTTGGGGGTATCAAAACCAAAGCAAAATATGATAAAAGTAAAAATAAAATAAATAAATAAAGCCCATAATTTATTATACCATACCTGTTCACACTGAAACACTTATCACAATATTCTGTGAATCTATATTAAAAAACCTTGTTAAACTTTGTGACATATTTCCATTCTATGGAGGTCAGGCGCGAACGAACACCTCATAATTTTATTATAACATATTTATTCAAACTGAAACATAATTATCAAAGTATACTTACGCAGATAGATATGAAAAGTCTTTATTAAAGTCTGTGCCTATTTCCATTCTATGGAGGCCAGGCGCGAACGCAGACCCCACAATTTTATTATACCATCCCTATTTAAGTTAAAACATACTTATCAAAGTATTATTATGTACATATCAAAAACACTTGTAAACGTTTTTTTTTTTAATTTTTTTTTTTTTTTATTTCCATACTTGTGGACCGGGCGTGTACGCAGACCCCACAATTTTAATGAATCATCATCATGCCAGATCAAACATACCCATTCCGGTGTCTCGATACATCTTCTATTATTATATGTGATCAGTTTTCTATAACAGTCAACAATATAGGAGCCTATTCGTGACCTGGCACACACACAGACGTTCAGCTTTATATTATACTAGCATTTCATCCCGGCGTTGCCCGGGTGTTTGGAGGTGTATGCTGAGCAAAAAAAAAAAAGAGTAATTTTTTTTTTAATTTGACCCCTATTATGACCCCTTAAAATTTATAGTTTCGGGCTCAAATCACTTTATTAAATTAGATCCAGGTTCAAGGAACCTATATCTAAAATTTCAAGTGTCTAGACCCAAAATTGTCGGAGGAGTTTGGTAGAGTTCTTAAAGGTCAAATCGTTGAAATTTGACCCCTTAACAGCCAAATTTCTGGCTGACACCCGTCACATCGATTTTCCCAAATCTCAGTACCCGGTATTTCAAATTTCGAGTCTATAGACTAAAAGTTGACAGAGTTATTGCGTAGGGAAATGTACACAGACAGACAGACAGACAGACACGTTCACTTTTATAGATATATAGATATATATATGTATATGTGTGTGTGTGCGCGCGCGCGTGTGCGTATGTGTGTGTTGTTTTAGTTGACAAGTATTTAAAGATAAAACCAATGAATATAAAAAGGTTATAAACAATAAACAGAGCCATGAATTTTATTTACTTTTTAGTAAACTAATTATATTATATCACGACGATAACAGAACTATCGTTTAGATCAAAATATGTCATCGTCGGGTGACCTGTACATGACGGAGAGATTGCTATATTCGCTACGCTCTCTCAATGGATATGACTGCGCTGTATTTTTTCCAAATATAACAGTAAAGAACAGACACCCTAAAACCATGCTTTACGGCAAACTGAGGAATGGGCGTATTACCGCTAACCCCAAGGAACTGTTAAAACTATTAAAATCCCGGAAAGCCTAGAATTGAATAATTACTTCTTTTGAATGTGTGCGTGCGCGTGTGTGTGTGTGTGTGTGTGTGTGTGTGTGTGTGTGTGTGTGTGTGTGTGTGTGTGTGTGTTCTTAGATACCTAGAATATAAGTTGTTTTGTTGAAGGAATAAAAAAAAAATAAGCGGGGAAGATCTCTTTATGTGCAAATAACGTGCTTTCCTTTGGCAACTTATATATAATTTTATCCACCATTACACGGTCGTCAATTCCTGTGACCTCATTTCCAATAATCACACCATTTTTACGCAATAACGTTCTGTGGTCGATGATGTTATCGATTTACTGATGTCATAAACGAATGCTTCTGCTTTGTCATTTTTTTTTTTATCCTAAATAATTATTTATCCTCGTGTCCGCTAATCTTAAAACCGTCTGTCGACGGTTGGGTTTCCAATGCGCGTTCCGAATCTTAACAACATTTCACGCTTTTGCGAACAAGCTGTACGCATGAACAAAAGTCTTCCTTTGCAAACAACTCCTATCGTTTTACGAAGACATAGTACCTGTTAACAAACTAAATTTCAGTGAACATATTATGGAGTTTAGCTAACAGTGCGGGATCTATTAGATTGGAGACTCTTTCGTGGACCCTTTTTTTACAAAGGTGTCACCACTTATCAAGGCCAGAGGCCACTCGAGGATAAGAGTTATAAAATTACAGTGGTCAATGGGACAATATCGTAGTAATTGTTAGTAGTGGAAATTTGGTTAATTGGATTACTTAAGAGAAACGGTTCATCAAGAACTTGTTTATGTTGGGCTTGAAGACGACCATATCATAGTCAGTTGGAAAGCAGACAAATGGAAGTGAGTTCCACAGGTGTGCAGTTCTAAGAAAGAAGCTTTGATCATTGATTCTATGTTTAGGTTTAGGCACAGATAAAGAGTGGGGGAAATTATTGATAGTTTTCAGCTAGATGAGTGTTTCTCGTGAGAGTTTGGCGAGGAGGGGGGCATAGATTGGAGCTCAGGCGAGCACTTGCTATGAAAATAACGATAAAGCAGAGACAGGCTCGCAACGTCTCTTTTGTGAGAAAGGGGTTGCAGGGAAGAGAGAAGGGCATTCCCTGCTAGACTACGAAGTCTATTTTGATCTGTCAAGTCAGGATAAACTGCTTTCAGATGTGGCAACAGTACTCCATCCTTGGACGTACCTAGCTCTTATATAGGTAGAGAATTGTATCAGAAGTGACATATCTACTGGATCGATAGAAGGATCCCACCATTTTCCCAGCGACCTTGGCAACAGACTTGATGTACATGTTCCATTTCAGATCAGGAGTAATGGTCAAACACAGGAGTTTGTCAAAGCATGGAGCCTCCCCAAGACGAGAGCCATTCATTTCAATTGATGCAAGATGGGGATCAGAGCGTTGATGATGTAAAAACAGACGCTTATGCATTAAAAGTAATCAGCCACCTCTTTCCCCATAATACCACATGCTCAAGATCAGAGGAAAGAGAATCAGAGAGAACTTGGTCGCTTACGGTCTTTGATGTACTGCCATAGATGGTAGTGTCGTCAGCATAAATATCTACGAATGATCTAAGGACGTGATTTGGAAGATCATTGATGTAGATTAGGAAGATAGTTGGGCCCAGGATGGACCACTGAGGGACTCCAGCATTAATACTATGAGCTTCTGATTTCTGCCAATCAACCACGACTCTTATGAACCTATCAGACAGAAATGATTTAATAATTGAGAAAACTTTCCAGCTATACCGTAACTGGAGATCTTGTAAAGTAGACCTTTATGCCATACTCTATCAAAGGCCTTTGATATTTCAAGAGCGACTGCCATAGAAAGGAAGCCACCGTTAAATGATTCGCTAATCCTATGAGATATAATCCTAAGCAGATCTGCTGTAGGTCTAGCAGAACGGAAATAAAAAGGGAGAAATACTTCCCTGCAATCTCTATCGCACAGAAGACATGTTGCGAGTTTGTCTCTTATGTCTCGTTATTTCCATGGAAAGTGTTCGACTGAGCTTCAGTCTATGCCGCCCCCTCGTCAAACTTTCACAAGAAACACCCGTCTAGCTGTAAACACTATCAATAATTCCCCCCCCCCCACTCTTTATCTGTGCCTAAACCTAAATGTAGATTCCATGAACAAAGCTTCTTTCTTAGAACTGCACGCCTGTGGAATTGTCTTCCGTTTTCCTGCTTTTCCGGCTGACTACAATATGGTTGTCTTCAAGTCTAATGTAAACAAGTTCTTGATGAGCCGTTCCATATAAGTTAACAAATTTACCGAATTGATTACCATATTGTTCAATTTCTACTGTACACCCTTTAACCTTTATCCTCGAGTGGCCTCTTGGCCTTGATAATGTGGCACCAATACTTCATGCATGCATTAATGGTGGCTTTTTAGAGGTACAGGATACTCTCAGGTATCAGCAATTTTTTAGTAGGGTAGAGGGAACCCACCATCTTTGCATCAACCTTTGTAATGTCCTCAGTGTATTCTAGTTCATGTTGCTTTTGAAAGTTAAGCCAAGGAGTTTGAAGGAAGAGTTCTCGGGTAGGATGTTATTAGTTATGGTGGAGAAGGCTTTTTGTAATCGTCTTAGTAGCATTAGATGATATTTTTTTTATTTATTCATGGCTTCATTCCACTACCGACTAGAGATCGTTTTCTAAGGATCGTGCCATTGTTTTAGATATGTGTACATCCGTGTTTCCCTTTTGCATATTATAGAGCGTTGTATCAGCGACAAATACGCCCATCTCAAATACAATGTTATCAGAGGTCGTTTATAAATACCTCTACTATCATATTAAAAAAAAAACTCTTAGTGTGTGGGTGACTTCCTTTCTCATAGGTTCCGAAACGGCTAATCCAACTTTTTTGCAAATTTCACCAAAAAAAATAATTTATATGTCTGGCAGTGTTCTTAGATATGTTTTGTACATAAATTCATCCGATAAATATTGAAAATCGAAAAAATCGGATTCTAAAAATAGTCTTTCTTTCTTGTAAATATTTTTTGCATGGGATTATTTTAAGGTACACTGGCAAGAGAGATAAGAAAATATCAGCAAAGCATTTCTACTTAGAAAAAAAAGCAAAATTATTTACATCTGGAAATATAGCTCAAGGGTAGAGCATTCAACTACAGATCAAATGGTTTCCTGTTCAAGCTCGGGCGTACCTCATCATTTTATTTTTAATTTTTTATTAATGAATTCAATTTACGATAAAAGAAGAGATGCTAATTAAAATCGCTGCAAATCATTTCTTCGTTTGCATATTTTAAAGCTAAACATTAACCAGAAGTGACTTTTCCAGTGTATTCATCGTCAAGCCCAAAATATCAGCCGACATGACATCATACAAACACAGACGAAATTTGATGAACGACATTATCATTATTATTTTTTTATTTAAAAACTTTTTTTTTTTTTTGCGAATCAGTCTATCGGGCAAATTATTTATCGTAATATATATTCAATAGAGGATTGATTCTATTATAATACATACGCAATCTGCATAAATTAAAATGTCATGTTTTAGCGTATTGTACGCCAGGCGTCCAGCTAGTCAGGTATGACAGAAGTCCAAGTATACATCCCCGAAGCACTCCTGCATTAATATTATGCTATTTGGATGTACATCCATCACAGACAACCTGAATATTCTTCTTGTTACGTTGGTGATGACATTGAAGTGTAGGTGAGAGCAAGTGTTATTGCAAGAATTAAGAGTTAATGAAATAAAGTCAGGGATATTCGGTCATTATTAACCAGCGGTGTTACTACTGTCGACCAAGGAAAGTGATGTCTAGTGATGTGAAGATTCTAATTTTTTCCCCCCGATTCAGATACAATTAGCGATTCCGATTTTTTATAAATATCTAAATGGTGGTTACCTTTTCCCAATTACCATAAAAAAGAAACACTTGTTTGATATGCAAATATTTTTTCAAGCGTACAAATACACTTGTGGGGGGGGTGATTTATTTTTACTGATGGTTTAAAATCAATCTATATTTATTAATTTATTATTACTACAAGCAGTTAAAGATTTTATTTGAAACAAAATCAATTAAAAGAATCGTTTTGGCCAACGGAAAATAAACACAGCTTTTTTCCATTCCATTACCGATTCCGATACCCCGAAAAGTTCCGATTTTTATGATTCAATCGTCCCCAAATTAGTTATCTCCCTTACGTTTATTCGCAAATGTAATCGTAGCTAGGAGGTGGCTATGATTAAGTTTTTTTGTTTTTTTTTACACGGTGGTCACCACTTATCAAGGCCCGGAAGCCACTCAGGGATAAGGGTTATTGCAAGTACAGTACGTCAGTGTGGAGATTTGATGAAGTGTTTACTTAAGGGGGCGGTTCATTAGGTATTTGTTAACGTTGGACTTGAAGACATCCAAGTTGTAGTCAGGTGGGAAGCAGGCAGACGGAACAGACTTCCACAGGCGTGCAGGTCTAAGAAAGAAGCTTTGTTCATGGAATCCACGTTTTGATTTAGGCACAGATATAGAGTGGGGGAAATTTTTCACAGTGGATTCAGCTAGACGGGTGTTTTTCGTGAAAGATTGGCGAGGGGGGACCAGAGATTGGAGTTCAGACGAGCACCTGCCATCGAAATAACGATAAAACAAGGATAGGCTCGCAACGTCTCCTCTGTGGGAGAGAGGTTGCAGGGTAGAGAAAAGGGCATCCCCCACTAAGCCACGAAGTCTATTTTGTACTCTGTCAAGGCAGGATAGGCTATTTTTAGCAGCTCCTGCCCAGATATGGCAGCAGTATTCCATCCTTGGACGTACTTGGCTTTTATATAGATAGAGAATTGCATCAGTAGTGAGATATCTTCTGGAGCGGTAGAAGAATCCCACCATCTTTCCAGAAACCTTGGCAACAGACTTGATGTACGTGTTCCATTTCAGATCAGGAGTAAAGGACAAACCCAGAAGTGGATACCAATGAGGATTGACGATCTAGTCGTGCTAAACTCATTTAGCATCACTTCCACTAACAAACGTTAGTGACCATCACTTCATTAACATCACTTTCACTGATATTAGTAACCTTCACACGATCTGTTATGAGAGTACCTGGTTCTGGAAATAATTTTGGGAACCAGTGCCAACAAAAAAATCAAGGCAGTCAAAGACGTACCACGTCAATTCATACGAATTAAAAAAATTTAGCACCTTTTGATTTGAATTATTTATTCACTGATCATTGTTAACAGCCATTCGAGCTCCCGTCTATTATCGGCAGTGTGATCAACACATCTTGCTATTTACCACATGCATGACGTCATTTGTAAGTGAACAGGCCTGCCTGCTTTACCGAGGTTTCGGAGATAGTTTCATGTGAATAACAAATTAACAAGCGGTCCTCAGTCACTTGCATATTCCCATTAAGGAAGATGACGGGGTCACGTTTTTGCAATTTCCTACAAGGAAGTGTCAACAGCTTCCTACATACAGCGCCTGGTATTCATAATGGCTACCCGTCTGATAATAACCATGCTCACTGTTGCTTTACTTTGGTGATTTAACGAGAATGTGTGATTAGTCCGTATATACCTAAGACTGAAAGATTGTCGAAAATTATTCCACACTGTAAAAATGCTTTAGCAGACGGATGAAATGAGATTTTAAAATTGAGACTGACAAACTGTCGAAAATAATATTTTAAATTTAATAGTAACAGACTATTGAAAATGCTATTTTGAATTTAATAGTGACAGACTGTTAAAAATCCTATTTCGAATTTAATAGTAACAGACTGTCGAAAATGCTATTTCGAACTAAAAAGTGGCAAATGGATGAAATGCTATTTTTAAATTGAGACTGACAGACTGTCAAAAACGATATTTCGAATTTTAGAGTGGCAGATTAACAAAATGCTATTTCAAACCTAAAATTGACAGGCCTAAAAAATGTTATTTCAAACTTGAGCATGATAGACCAATTGAAATTATATTCCAGACTTAATAGTGACAGACCAATGAAAATGTTATTTTTAACTTAAGACTGACAGACCAACAAAAACGTTATTTCAGTCTCAAGAATGTCAGTGTTAGAAATGCTAAAAATTCAGGATGACAGATTGACAAAAATACTAATTTAAACTTCAGAATGGCATAAACTTTTCGGGGTTTTTTTTTTTGTTGTTTTTTTGGCGGAGAAGTATTGTTTTCATTCCATCGAAATCTGATCTCAGATGTGTGTGGCATATTTTTTTTTTATTTTTTATTTTTTTATTTTTATTTTTTTTTTTGTAAATATGAAACTGTTTACATACGTGCAATAATTTCTACAGAAATAACTTCTCTCTCTCTCTCTCTCTCTCTCTCTCTCTCTCTCTCTCTCTCTCTCTCTCTCTCTCTCTCTCTCTCTCTCTCTCTCCACAGAAAAAATATTTGGCGACCAATTGGCACGACGGCGTTTTGAGGTATTCGTCTTGCAAATCATATGACTGCGGTTTTGTTTCTTTGCTGTTTTTTTTGTTTGTTTGTTTTTTTGTTTTTTTTGCCACACACAAAAAAAAATGGAATTGACTTACTTAGAATCCGCGGCCGGGTAGCGAGCTTAAGGTTAGCTTGAAGGCTACTGGATGTGATTTATTGCCGATATTTATTGAAGGAGGTGGGCCCTTGAAGACGGTGCATTCTACTCGACCCTTGCAAACAATCCTTAACATTTTTTTTTTTTTACATTTTATCATGACCAACAAGGCGTTGTGGCACTTGGACGTGTGGAGCTACTAATTAGAATCATGTCTACATGGGTCTATGGGGCGATTCAAACACAGGGATGTCTGTTACAATTAAACTTCTTACATTTCGCGTTGCAATTAAACTTTTACATGTTACTACAGTCAAGGAAACAAGGAACAGGGAAGGAATTCTAAAGTCGTGTAGTCCGTGGGAAGAAACTGTTAGAGTAGAAGGCTTTCCGGCATCTAGGGACCTCAACAGTGAAGGGGTGGGATTTTGCTGTTCTCGGGTTAGTCGAAGTGTTTGTAAATCGAGAAGGGGGGGGGCACAAGTGCGATGAGTTCATCAGAACACATTCTGTTAAAGCACATTTAAAACAGGTTAATGGGTGCAACATTACTGCAGTGGAGCGGAGGTTGGAGCTTTGCTGATGGTGCGGGACCTATTAGATTGGAAACTCTTCTTTTTTTTTTAGCCTGTCAGAAAGGCGAAGATTAGTGGTAGAAATACTAGCCCAGAGGTGGTAATAATTCTCCATGTATGGACGAATGGAGGCTTTGTAGAGACATACGAGGTGCCTTCAATAATATTCTATGCTTTTTTTTGTACAGGCATTCAAAATTGTCGTAGACTCTTGAAAATTCAGTATGTTATTGCTGTGTATTTTGTGAGGTGACTGAACAATTTTTATGATTTCAGGTTTAAATAAACAGTTACAGCAGGAAATGGAATACACCCTACTAAAGCTTGATTGTCACAACTAGTGAATTGCAAAAATTCAATCTGGACCGGAGGAATTAATTTGTCTACGTAGTCACCACCATTCTCAATGCACTCTTGCCAGCAATGAACGATGGCTGTGCATGGGCGTCCGGAGTGCGCTGTGTCATATGAAGGTCGGTCCAAAAGATAAGCCTCCTATTTTTTTAACTCAAAAACTTGAACAGCTACGAAGATAGGAGTGGTACCATTAAAACTAGCGACTTTTTGTGCTCCAGAAATTATTTTTCGACATAGTCACGATCATTCTCAATGCATTTTCCTCGTGAATTCAACGATGTGTCTCTTACTTCTCATACACATTCATAACAGGGGTTGATTTCTCCGAATCTCACACCGTCAATATCTGCAACAGACAGATGAAACTTTCAGGCAATAAATGCATTAGTTCAGTCATCATAATAATGATATTTACAATCATCTTTGATCCATTCGGGCGCAATAAAAAATAGGAGGCATTACTTTTGGACCGCCATCGGAACGTTTTGATTATTTATAAGTTGATGCGTTCCTATATATTGAGGTGCAAAAAGTGAGTTTGTTCAAAAAACTGAACCATGATCATATATCAGTATAATTTGAACCTCTAACACATACATCAAATCTGTTGCCAACATAGCTGGAAACATAATTGGATCACTCTACCGCTCCATTAAGTATCTCACTGCCAATGCACTCCTTTATCTGTAGAAGAGTCAGGTTCGCCATAAAATGAAGTATTACTGCCACATATAGGCAGGAGGTGCTTGGCACACCCTATCCTGCTTATCCTGGACTGCAAAACAATATTTGAAACCTAGTAGGTCTTGCCATTTTCTCTTCCCTGCAATTCCTTTCCTGCAGAAAAGACATCGCGAGCCTGTCTCTGCTCTATCGCTGAACTCAACTGAACTCCAATCTATGCCCCCCCCTTGCCAAACTTTCGCAAAAACACTCAACTAGCTACAACCACTATATATGATTTCCCCTATTGTCTATCTGTGCCTAAGTCTAAACGCAGTTTCCATGAACAAAGCTTCTTTCCTAGAATTGCCCGCCTTTGGAACACTGTTCCACTGACCTGCTTCCCGGTTGAATACAACATGGTAGCCTTCACATACAATGTAAACAAGTTCTTATTGAGGCATCCCCATAAATAATAAAATTTTACCCAATTTACACCATTAACGATTACTGCACTACCAACTTACATTCATTAACCCTTATCCTCGAGTGACCTTCCGACCTTGATAAGTGGTGACTCAAGTAAAAAAAAATAGGTATCGTCACGACCCCCCCCCCATGGCACGTTTGTCAGCGATGTAAAATTTCAAAGGTTTAGACCAAAAATTGGCTGAGTAATTTGGTAGAGACCACAGAGGTCAAAATTGTTAAAACTTTGGCCTCATAACATTTATTTTTGGGGGCTCAAATCAAATTAAAAGTTTGATCCATATGCAAGTAACCTACATCTAAAATTTCAAGTTTTTAGACCCAAAATTGACAAAGGAGCCTGCTAGAGTTTTCAAAGGTCAAATCATTGAACTTTGACCCCTTGACAGCCGAATTTTTGACCAAAAACCGATTAAAAAGATTTTTGCAAATCTCAATACCCTGTAGACTGAAAATTGATAGAGTAATTTGGTAGGGGAATGTACACACACACACACACACACACACACAATTTCACTTTTAAAGATATATATAGAAAGAGTAAGACTTACAGTTAAACTGAACAACCAACATTTTAGACTCTCAAAATATGAACGGCTCCATATGTACACTCATTAGGCTCGTTTTAGGTAAAGGCCACAGAAGAGATGTTGCGAGTTTGTCTCTGATGTATCGTTATTTTCATGGAAAGTGTTCGAATGAGCTTCAATCTATGGTCCCCCCTCGCCAAACTTTCACAAGAAACACTCGTCTAGCTGTAAACACTATCAATAATTCCCCCCACTCTTTATCTGTGCCTAAACCTAAACGTAGATTCCATGAACAAAGCTTTTTTCTTAGAACTGCACGCCTGTGGAATTGTCTTCCGTTTTTCTGCTTTCCGGCTGACTACAATATGGTTGTCTTCAAGTCTAACGTAAATAAGTTCTTGATGAGCCGTTCCATATAAGTTATCAACTTTACCAAATTTTCATTACTAATGATTACTATAATGTCCAATTTCTACTGTACACTCTTTAACCCTTATCCTTGAGTGGCCTCTTGGCCTTGATAATGTGGTGATGCCTATGTAAAAAAAAAAAAAAAAAAGGCCATTCTGCATATTTGATAATGTTAAATATTCTTTACCACAGGAGCAGATCAACCCTACAAACATGTAATAGTCAACCATATGTCAAGTAACATCTAAAAATTCCAACAACCAATCTCACAGGATAATTATAAGGCTCAGGTTGCAATGTCCTTTCTGACATTAATACTTTGATATTACAGTTTTGAATTTTTGAGATGGGGTATGGTTGTGATTATTTGTATTATTTGTTCTCATCTTGAGTGTTAAATGCACAACATTTTGATTGATGTAACTCCAACCCTTTTCACGTGCATAAATCGCCATGTTTGAATAAGGAGAAAAGGAGGTTTTGTATTTTTGGTTCTAGTTGAAAGTAAATTTACAAAAATATTATAAAAATAATTTCCACGCCCTGTACTAAGGCTAGAGATAAAATAGAATTCGAATGTACGGAAGCTATCCCAGTCAGCCATAGAGTATCGATATACAGTACGGTGGAGAGGTACGTCTGAAGACTTATTACATTTCATTTTTATCTTAACTGGCACAACGGAGTGGTCGGAGGATCCCAGAGGAGATAGAACGGAACATGAACATAGTTCAAGGGAAGTTGTGGGAAAAAGATCTAGAAGGCGTGCATACTGACCGGTAGTATCGGACACACGAGTGAGTTCGTGAACAATCTGAGTGAGGTCATAGGCAATGGAAAAATCATGACAGAAGCTCCACTCATCATCTGTCTTATTTGAGTGGGTCAGCCATTCCACATTATAGACATTGAATTGTCCATAGAATTGTCGGTCTGTGAATGGAATACCGTAGGTATGCTTCCCGGCTGACTATAACATGGTCGCCTTCAAATCTAATGTGAATAAATTCCTATTGAGCCGTTGTCTTAAATAATCTTGCTCTACCCAAGTTCCACTATGACTGATCCTGTCCTAATGTCTATGCAACGCTTAACTCTTATCCTCGAGCGGTCTCCGGACCTTGATAAGTAGTGATCGTCCCGATTAGTAGTTCCACACGTTCAAGTAGCTGTAGGAAAAAAAAAATTAAAAAACAAAAAAAAAATGTATTTTTATTTCTTTAAATCCTCACTTTTTTCCTTTCTATATTTTATTCGAACTTTCTTTTTCTTTTCTTTTTTTTCTATTTAATGTTTATTCCTTCAGTTTCTTTAATTTTAATAAAATAATATGTTTGCTCGTTAAAAAAAGGGTACTTGTACAGTTTAATCAAGACATTAAAAAACGAAAATATCAAGAAAAAAATTTATATTGTACGTATTCATTATGGAATAAAGTTTTCATGCAAAAAAATCATTTAATTCGATCAAGCAGTTTTTTTTTTAGAGAGGAAAATCAAATATTACTGAGATCAATCGAGTAGCGGCCATTTTTTTTTTTTTAACTTAGGTGAAAGGAGCGCCAGGGGAAGATAACTCCAATCACCGCTTAAAGTTTGTCAAAATTTGACGAGATTATTTTGAAACATGAGCAGAAAAATACTTAGATAAATATTTTAGTTTTTTTCACTTATTTTACAGATTTTTTTGTCTCCTTTTTTTATATTTTTTTTTTTTTTTTCATTTTGTCCGTGGTTAATCAATTTTTCGTATCCGTAAACAGCCAAATGGTGACGATAGATCGATCTTAAGGGTCTGCCAAACGATTGTGAAAAATGGACCACATGTTTCCGTGACGTCATATTTGTATTAACTATACGAACTATGGAAAAGCAGAAACGACTTAATGATTTTTTAAAGCCTTTGTTTATCTTCTTCAAACTGCAATTAATAATTAATCTTTGTTATAATTTTGTTAGGTTTTAAGATTTACACAGTTTAACGATTAATAATATTATAAACGTTTGTATATCAAATATGAAATACGGTTTTACTGAATGTTCATTTGGTTACCCACGGGGTTCCATATTTTGTTCGGTAAAAAGAAACAAACAAAATATGAGGGGGAGGGCTACAAAATGCTTAATATTTGTGCAATAGTATTTTCAAATTGGTTTTAATCTGGCGATAAAATAGCTGACAAGAGTTATGTTTATATTAAAACTTAATATTTAAAAAAAAATTTTAACGCAATTAATTAAACATCTATGTTGTAACGGAACATTTTGAAATAATGGAATTTTAATTGTTTTAATCTTTTAAAAATTAATTAATGTTTACGAAGTTTCTTTTTCTTGGCAATTCAACTGATTATAGTATATATATTAATTCGAAAAAACGCCATTTAAAACAGAAAAACATAATAACATTAAGTTTATATCAATTTTTTAATTGCAACTTCAAGGTAAATTTTTGTTCAATATGCGTGTTTAAATTTTTTTTAAATAAATATTTTTTTACTTATTTGAACTCTTATGTTTCATAATAAATAGAAATTTCAATATGATTTCATTCTAAAATGGATAAGTATCGAAAATTTCACGAAAATCTGACCATTAGTTGATTTTTGCTAGATTTATTAAATACGGGTATGTTTTTACGTTAGGAATGTCTACTACATGGGAACGTTATTTTAAAGCGCCAATTATATAGACACGATTTTCGTCTCGCAATTTCATCATTTTTTTTCGATGAAAAAATGTTTAAAAAATTATTACTGGTTTATTTTGCCCTTCTTCTTTTAAATGATACAAAAGTTATACTGATAATATTAATTCATAATAAAGTTACATCGTGGTACATATAGGCGGGGGGGTAATTCTGTGGTGAATTTTGCCAGTCTCTATCGATCTTATTAAAATTTGATTTTCCTCTGTAAAAAAAGAACTACGTGATCAAATTAGGTGATTTTTTTTTTGTCGGAGAACTTCATTCCATAACGGGTGCGTACAATACACATTTTTTAAATATTTTGATGATTTTTTTTTTTGTCTTGATTAAAATGTACAAGTACCAAGAAAAAAAATTGCACTTGTTTGGTCTTCAAACCATTAATTGGGAATCGAGAATCGGAAAAACCAGGACTTTTGAGAATATCGAAATCGAAAAGACCTTTGCCTATTTTTCCAATGCGAAAAACAATTCATTTGATTTTCTTTTTTATTTGATTTTGTTTAGAACAAAATCTTCCATTGTTGGTAGTGATGATAAAATAGCAAATATTTATTGATTTTAAACTGCCAGTAAAGATAAAATCTATAGATTATCCTCCACAAGTTTGTATTTAGGTCTGAAGAAATATACGTACATTTAACATGTGCTTTTCGCGGTAATCGGGAAAAATTACAACTTTTTAGTTAAATATTTAAAGATTTAAAAAGAATCGGGATCGGTAATAGTATTGGAATCGGTAATTGTAGCGGAATCGCGAAAAATATTGAAAGCATCTTATCACTAATATATATATATATATATATATATATATATATATTATAAGCTCTATTTCCTATTTGGTATTATCGAGCTTTTATATCTGGCTGAGATAAGTTTATAAATATTAATTCTTTAATATTTATAATTTACTTTAATTTTGCCATCTTGGATCATTTTGGTAAATTCAATTGTAATTTTCATTTTATATATATATATATATATATATATATATATATATGTGTGTGTGTGTGTGTGTGTGTGTGTGTGTGTGTGTGTGTGTGTGTGTGTATGTGTGTGTGTGTGTGTATGTGTGTGTGTGTGTGTGTGTTTCTTTCTTTCCTTTCCGCTTTTTACTCCCACGTACTCTGTCTCCAGAGCCCCTATTTTAGCTTTCCCAAAAATCCGATTTTTTTTTTTTCGACTGTCACGTTTTATTCCAATTTATTTTATCTTTATTATTTTCTTTATTCGCCCCCACCGCACGCCAAAAAAAAGGGTCACACGTGGGGGGGGCAGACTTTTACAATCCGACCCCGCAAATCATTCCCAAATACCCACGAGACTTAGCATGAAGTTTTTGAGTATGGCTTTGTAGGGCGACCCACGTGCGGTTGGCCGACACAACATTCGAAAAAAAAAAAATGCTACAAAGAACAGATTGGGTGATGCGGCGCTGAGCGTGTGAGGAGGGAAATAGCTTACAAGATGATTTTTGCATAAAAAAAGTTTAGTACGTGTGTACGTGCTATATACCGCGACTTTAATAACATTGTAATGTTTACCCCTCCCAATTTGACTTTACTTCTACTCCTCCCATTACTCCGTTACTGCCTCTTCTGTTCATTATAGTCGTCCGCCGACAGCTGTTTCGTCATCTATGGTTCGTTAGTCTGACTAGACCAGTGGTTCTCAACCTTTTTTTACTCATGGACCCCTTTTCCTTTTTTCTTTTTATCTTGGTGGACCCCTTCATAACTATTGGTCATAAGACAATCTTCTATTTTTCACTAATATAAATTTTGAGGTTTTAATAATCAAAGAAATATTATATAAGTAAGATTTATTTTTAAATGAAAACTAATTTAATGCAAATAAAGTATTCTACAACAACTATAATAATTATGATAATAATAATAATAATAATAATAATAATAATAATAATAATAATAATAATAATAATCTAAATTAGAGTGATAATAATTCTTTACCAATATCTATATATTGTATTTTGTTATGTTTTGCCTGTGGACCCCCAGAAATATCCATGGACCCCCTAGGGTCCATGTGGACCTCGGTTGAGAACCCCTGGACTAGACATAGCAAGTGCGAACTGGACAGCTACAGATAAATGCAATCAGTAATATACTTTCAATTTGTTTTTACATCAGCAGTAATTTGTTGCTACACAGTCATGAGCATGTTTCGGTCTTCTAGTATTTAGTAACTAGAGACCCCATCAGGCAACAATGCTTATATCCAAAAGCGGAATTCATACTGAAATACAAAAATCAACTTCCAGCAAAAGTAGTTTCTCTTCCCTGCAACCTCTTTCCCACAGAACAGACGTTGCGAGCCTGTCTTTGCTTTATCCTTATTTTCATGACAAGTGCTCGTTTGAACTTCAATCCATGGTCCCCACTCGTCAAACATTCACGAAAAACACTCGTCTATCTGAAACCACTATCAATCATTTCCCCCACTCTTTATCTATGCCTAAACCTAAACGTAGATTCCATGAACAAAGTTTCTTTCTTAGAAACACCTGTGGAACTCTCTTCCGTTTGGCTGCTTTCCAGCTGACTACAATTTGATTGTCTTCAAGTCCAACGCATACGCTTTCTCGATGAACCACCTCCCTAATTAATCCAATTAACAAAATTTTCATCACTTTATATACCTATTAATCCTTATCCTCGAGTGGCCTCCGGGCCTTGATAAGTGGTGACTCCTTTGTAAAAAAAAAAATTGTCTGTGCATAGATAAAACGTGTACAAGATACTTTAATATTTTCATAAGTAAATATTAATAATTTTTACCTTCAAATACTAATGTTCTATGCTTACGCAATCATCAGTGTAGCAAGTGGTAATTACAGCCGGTTAAAGGATTCAAACCAGTCATAAAGTTAGCTTTGCCTTTGCTGTTCAGTAGTCAACCTTTGGGCCGCTAAGAATTATCCAGGGAATGAAGATCTCAGTATTATATCCTGATTTCTATGCCTAGTGTTTCCCAAATTTCTATGCCTAGTGTTTCCCAAATTTCTATGCCTAGTGTTTCCCAAATTTTTTTTACATGACGTCACTCTATTGAGTGCTTTAAATTCTCTCAGCACACCTATCACCAAAAAAAAAACAAATCAATATTTTCTACTACAATATTTTCTAAAGCCCTTTTATGTAATAAAATAATAGAGTTTAGCTTAAAAGTTACGAAGGTTAGATGCAAGGTGTTTTTTTTTTTTAATCTAATTTGAAATCGTTGCTTCATTAGACAACTTACAGTGGAGCAGGAATGCGTGTATCTTAAATCCAGTAAAATCCAAATTGCAAGAAATCATCACTATCCAACAGGTAGACACTTTTGTTTTTCTAGATAAAGTTACATAGTTATTTTTGTCATCATCATTTGTTTTTTCTTTTTAGAAATTTGTCCATAATTAAATATGAATTAAATCTATAATTGAACAAATAAAAGAAGATTTTTTTATCATATTCAATCATGTTTGTTTTGTTAAACGTTATACACCTTAATTTACAACAGCTAAATATTAGAAACAAATACAGTTAAATGCTAGAAAAAGCAGCTAAATATTAGAAAACAAGCTAAATATTAGAAAAAAAGATAAATATTAATAAAAAAAAGCTTAATATTAGAAAAAGCTAAAAGCTAATTAGATAAAAAAAATGCTAAATATTAGAAAAAAGCTAAATGTTAGATAAATACCTAATTAAAAAAATAGCTAAATGTTCGAAAAAAAACAACAATTTTATCTATTAATAAATAGATAGATTAATAAATAAATAATAAATAAATAAATAAATAATAAATAGATAGATTAATAAATAAATAGAAAAACAGTTTATTATTAGAACGACAGCTAAATATTAGAATAAACAGCTTTTAAAAAGGTAAATAAGAAAAAGCTATTGATAAGCTACTAAATAAAGAACAAAAGCTAAATATTAGAAAATCTAATTAGGAAAAAAACAGCAAAAAATTAAATAAGAAACCGCTAAATATTAGGAAAAACAAATAAATATACGGTAAAAACAGCTAAAAACAGCTAAATATTAGAAAAAGCTAAGAAAACAGCTAATGTGGAAAAAGCTATAGAAAAAACAGCTAAACAGAAGAAACAGCTAAATATTAGAAATAAGCTAATTAGAAAAATCTGAATATTTGAAGAAAAAAAAACAGCTAAATATTAGATAAGAAACCTAATTTAAAAAACAGCTATTCGAGAAAAAAAGTTATTTTTTCTATTTATTACATAAAAGAGCTAAATATTAGAGCGAAACAGTTAAATATTAGAATAAACAGCTATTAGAAAAAACTAAAAAAGGAAAAGCTATTGATAAGAAAGCTAAAAAAGCTAAATAAAAGAAAATGAATAAATTAGAAAGAAAAGCTCTTTGAAAAAAAACAGTTAAATATTAGATAAGAAAGCGAAATACTGGGAAAAAACAGGTAAATATTAGTAAAAAAAACAGCTTAAAAACATCTAAATATTAGAAAAAGCTTATTAGAAAAAAAAACAGCTTAATGTTAGAAAAACAGCAAAATGTTAGATAAAAACACCTAAATATTAGATAAAAAGCATCTAAATATTAGCTCATCTATAATATCAGATAAATATTAGCTCATCTATAATATCAGTTAAATATTAGCTAGGAAACAGCTGAACATTAGATAAGAAACAGCTTTATATTAAATAAAAACAGCTTAATATTAGATAAGAAAAAGCTAAATATCATAAAACACGACTATTACATAAGAAACAGCTAAATATTAAGTAAATAGCTAAAAACAGCTAAATATTAAATAAAACAGCTAAATATTAGATAAGAGCTAAATTTTAGGAGAAACATTACATAAGAAACAACTAAATGTTAGCTAAATAATAGATAAGAAACAGTTAAATATTAGATAGTTTAATATTAGATAAGAAACAACTGAATAATAAAAAGAAACAGCTTAATATTAAATAAGAAACAGCTAAATAATAAATAAGAAACAACTAAATAATAAATAACAAAACAGCTATTAGATGAGAAACAGCTATATATTGGATAAAAAAAAACAGCTAAATATTAGATAAGAAGTATTACAATGAACATGTTAATATTGTTAACGAGCTAAACGATATAAAGTATGACAAGGTTTACCAATGTTTATTGTTATCGGAAAATTAAAATTATCTAACAATTTAAACAATCTCTATCATTATATAAAAGTCACTGTGTGTGGGTGTGATTGTGTGTGGTGTGGTGTGGCGTGGTGTGTGTGTGTGTGTGTTTGTCTATGTGTGTGTGTGTGTGTGTGTGTGTGTGTGTGTGTGTGTGTGTGTGTGTGTGTGTGTGTGTGTGAGAGAGAGAGAGAGAGAGAGAGAGAGTTCTTTTCTCCTAGGTTCCGAAACGGCTGAGCTTATTTTTCGCAAATTTCAAACAAAGGTAATTTATATATCTGGTAGTGTTCTTAGATATATTTTGTACAGAAATTCAGCTGATAACTACTGAAACTAGAAAAATCTGGTCTTAAGAATAGTCTTTCTTCTCTTATAGATTAAAAAAAAAAAACATTTACAAGGGAATATTTCTACAAGGGACACGAAATTTTACCGGCATAACGTAAAATATACCCCTGTAAAAATTCTTCTCTTTTCATCTATAAGAGAAGAAAGACTGTTTTTAAGATCGTCAAGGCTAAATATCTGCCGACATGATATTGTAAACAAACATAGACGGAATTTGATGAACGATATTATCATTATTAGTTTTTACATTTTTTGCGAATTATTCCACCGGGAACATTATTCCTCGTAATATATAATAATTAATATAGGATTGATTTTATAATACATAGGCAATCTGCAAAACTTAAAATGGCGTGTTTAAGCGTATTGTATAACCGGGCAACGCAGGGTGCCCAGCTAGTCGATTTATATAACATTTTATTTCTCCTGTTTATCGCTTAAGCATCAATATGACATTATTACTAATGTGTAAGTTAGTATTTATAGTACGGCATTAATCACGCTGACACACCGGTTCCTTGTTAAATCACCGAAGTTAAGCAACATTGAACCTAGTCAGTACTAAAATGGGTGACCATTTGGGAATTCCAGCTGCTGGCATTGTTTCCAGTCGTCCTAGACTTGTTGTCACTGGATTCCAGCAGTACGGATTCATGATAAGTGTGGTTGAGGATTGCGCAACCCTTGCCACACAATTCCATGTGCAGCTACTCATTACAGGGGGTAGCCATTGTCTTTCGAGACTGAACGAAGGCATCGCAGTATTGGTATTTATTTGCTTCCCCACGAATGCAAAATGTGATACAAGGTCGTTTTTAATGTGAGGGGAGAACTAACTCCCCAAAAAGCTGTCAAGGTTGCACTCTGTAGTATAGAAAAGGTTTCCCCTACATTGACTAACGACAAATTAACTTAAGTAGAGCATAAGTATAGCATCAGAGCAGATACTACACTGTGATCTTAGCCTGAATTCCGGAAATAAATTATCACAGTATTTATTAATACAAACAACTTCACCAAGGGAAAAAATATCCCTTGAACCAAAAATCAACTGAGTTTAGACCATTCCTGTAATGAACTGTTTCCTGTTTAGTGTGGTGTTATGCTAGTTTTGTGCAATTTTAAGAGATACCCCGGGTTTGTATTACTGTACACATAGATTCGAAAAAGTTGTCAAAAAACAAATATATAACAAATAAATGTTATCAAAGGCAAGATAAGTTACTTTTCTGCCAAACTGGATATATTTTTTGTGTTTTTATTCAGTGTAACATATTTATTCAGCTCGAAAAACATACAGTGTTTACCGATGTATTCGAAAATTCAAAATGGCGTCTCACACCCTCTTTAATACCGTAAGTTTAGAAAAAGGTGTTATAAATAAAAAAAAACTATTCAAAATACTATTAAAAATCCGCCGAATATATGTCAACCTATGTCACGGTAACATATATTGAGCGAGTTTTTAACAGTATTTTATCCGGTTTTTTATTTATAACATCTTTTCCCACACTTACCGTGTTAAAGAGAGAATCAGACGCCATCTTGAATGTTCCAATACATCGGTAAACACTGTATGGTTTTCGAGCTAAATAAACATGTTACATTGAATAAAAGCACGAAAAATAGTTTGGTAGAAAAGTAACTTATGTTGCCTTTGATAACATTTATTTGTTATATATTTGTTTTTTGACAACTTTTTCGAATCTATGTGTACCGTAATACAAACCTGATTCCCCTCTCCCAGGCTTTGCCTTCTCTTTTTGGGAAGGGGTAAGTTTATTGCTAATCGCCCGTGTCACCTCTGCCGGGCAATACGACGGGACTGCACAGTGCACAGGCATCTTTTTCAGGATCGGATTGCGATGACTTTTAATCCCATTTTCCGATCCTAGTATCACATTTCTTGGGGTGGGAGAAATAAATACAGACACTTGTAATTTCCACCTATCACCTCTTCAGGGTGCACCAGTGCACCACCAGTTATTACTACTCGGCACACTAAAGTGCCACGGCACGGTGGTTGGAAACCACTGGTCTAGACACCAGTGTCGAGGTCGACATGCAATTAGTCACCACCATGGCCGTGAATAAGCTATACGAGGTTTTATTTATTTATTTATTTATTTATTTATTTATTCGTTTAGAAGAAGAGATGTGTCCTAAAAAATTCTGCTCGTTTTCTCCTGTTTTTTTGTTTTTTTTTTGTGGGTGGGGGTGGGGGATTGAGTTTGGTTCTATTCAAGAGGTCAAACATGTGACGAGACGGGCCGTTGTAGACATTTATCAGATGTTTCATGCCTTCGATCCCAGATGAAGGCGGAGCTTATCGGAGGGGAGGGTAAGGATGAAATAAAGATGCGACCTACGGTTAAAAGGGGTCAAGAATCAAAAGTCAAAGTTCAGCTTGTAAACTTGGTAACGAAAATGTTTGAAGCTGCGGTCGGCGCCCCTATATCTACCCCTGTTCGCCACTGTTAAAGCTGGCTGTGGAAAGAGCAGTGTTGATCTAATACAAACGACCCCCCCCCACACCACCACCAACTCACCCCGACCGATATTTAATTGAGTTACCAGTTTTGCCACGGTGCTTACTATAGAACGGTAGGTTGACGGGTAAGGCGGGGTTTATCCGACTTTTATTTTTTCCTTTTTTTTTCTTGTCTTTTTTTTTTTTTTTTTTGTCGGAACAAACGAAACAGAAGACGACATTTGTTTCATCATGATATTGGCCTCAATATTTGATAGTGGATACCGTTCGTGTAATGGATAATGAGGGAGGTAAAATCCAGTTGGAATTCTAGGACGGTTTCGAAGAACTAGAAACTGGATTGTGTAAGTGCAAACGAAGATTTAGGAGCTGAAATTGAGCTAATCCTGTCGAGATGGTTGTCAAAGTAACGCCATTAAAAATATAGACAGTATTGTTAAAATTTTGTAAAAAAAAAAGAATTATTGAAGTGCTATCGAAGACTTTCAGATAGCAAAGTGTTGTTAAAGGAGCGTTATAAATTACAGGAGTGTTACCGAAATATTTTACAGAAGGAATTATCGAAGTGTTATCGGGAACCTTGTGGCAGTGTTATCAAAATGTTGTTAAGAAGGCGTCATAAACAATATAGGATTGTTGTTGCCATTTTGTAAATAAGAAATCATCGAAGTGGTATCAAGCAGTGTTTTCAGTGTTTTCAAAATGTTGTTAAGAAGGCGTCATATAGGATTGTTGTCGCCACACACACACACACACACACATATATGTACACACACACACACACATATATATACACACACACACATATATATACACACACACATATATATATACACACACACACATATATATATACACACACACACATATATATACACACACACACACATATATACACACACATATATATATACACACACATATATATATACACACACACACACACATATATATATATATATATATATATATATATATATATATATATAGTAATTTATAAAATATATATGGCGATTAAGCTACACTGAATATTCTGCGTTTCATCCAACTATAGGATTCGTCAGGCTTATGCGCGAATTCTGTGGTTGCTTCTTGTTTTTTGTTTTTATATATGTTGAGGATTTCTAGTTGGCCAATCAGCTTTCTAGTATCCACCGCGCCCCTTCCTATCCGCCAATGGGCATGCATTTTATCAAACAAAGCATCTGGTTTAGAACTAGGTTAGTGGTTTTAGGTAGACGTTCTCCTTTTTTTTTATACATATAAATATACCTATTTGTACACACATACATGCACACACATATATATATATATATATATATATATATATATATATGTGATCGTTTATGTATATTCATGTTTATTTAATTTATTTATTTGTTTGTTTTCTATTGTTATTGTTAGTTTTAAAGCTATTTTGTATCGCTATCCTAGAGTAAGTTCTATTTTGTGAACACAGTTGTTTGCTATTTCCCGCCTACAGTTTAATAGATGTTGAAGAAGCAACCACAGAATTCGCGCATAAGCCTGACGAATCCTATAGTTGGATGAAACGCAGAATATTCAGTGTAGCTTAATCGCCATATATATTTTATAAATTACTAACTAGCTCTACCTACGTATTGAGCACTTTTGAAGTAAATACTTAAAGTTTACGCATAAATCTATACTTTCGTATATTAAATTTATGTGAAGAAATGAAGTAGTTATATATATATATATATATATATATATATATATATATATATATATATATATATATATAGGGTAACCTCCCCCCCCCCAAAAAAACACGCTGGAAAGAATAAAACACAATGCCTTTAAATGCTGTAGAACGGAGAAAAAAAAGGCCAAAGACCCTAGTGTTTTGATGTGATGTTTTGAATATAATAAACTAGTTATGACCAAAGTTTCATTTTATTCGGACAAAACACTAAGAAACGGAGACTAATTAGAGTCGGGGCCCGTTTTTTTTGGTCACCCTATATATAATATATATATATAATATATATATATATATATATATATATATATATATATATATATATATATATATATATATATTATAACTCGTTCGCATGTAAATCAGTAAATCCCTTCTAATCACTGTTTTCTTCCGGGAATTTACGTTAGTGCTAATATTATTGCAGGGTCATCAGTTGTTTACAATGAAAAACTGGTTCAAGGCAAATAAACAAATAACATATATATACATATATATATATATATATATATATATATATATATATATATATATATATATATATTAGAGATGGGACGATTCCAATATATTTTCCGATTCCAATACAATTACCGATTCCGCGCTAAATTCTCGATCCTGATACAATTACCGATTCCGATTCTTTCTAAATCTCTAATTTAATCATAAGATTGTTATTTTCCCCGATTTTCATAAAAAACACATGTTAAACATGCAAATATTTTGCTAAACGTCAAAGGATGATCTATCGATTTTAGCTTTAATTGTATTTTAAAAACAACGAATATTTATTAATTTATCAATATTACCATCCATAGAAGATTTTACTTTAAACAAAATCTAATAAAAAAATAACAATTAAGGCAATTGGCATCGGAAAATAGGCACCAATATTTTCGATTCCGATACCTCCAAATGTAACATATAATATATGTATATATATTATAATATATATATTATATATATATATATATATATATATATATATATATATATATATATATGAGCAAACAGTTAATAAAATATGTTAAAAAAACATATTTAACCTGAAAAGGAAACACTAGATAAATGGATAGTCCTTAATCCGCGGAGTTTCGAAGAAATACTTTCCTTCTCATCAGAGGGTTGGAATTAGCAAAATGCGGGATTGGATTTTGCATGCAGAAGTATTTGATGAAACAACAAGTAAGTCAAAGATCTTACTTGAAAGCAAAAAAAAGTGAAGCAGAGGGAATATGGTGAAGAAAAAGGTGATTACACATGAATGAATAGTCTGGTGGAAGATAAAAAATCCAGTGACGGTAAAATCCAAATGTTAAACTTCAAAAAAGTTAAAAGAATTTCCATTCGTACAAGAAAATCCAAGGAGATCCCGTAATTGGAAGAAGATGGTCCATAATAATCCAAAGGCAGAAATCCATGGAATAATTCACAAAAATGTGTACAAGGGGAAAAAAAGAAAAGATTCCAATAATATTAATAAAAGAAAAATAAGATGTGCTTTTCACTCTACTTCCGAGATATAAATATAAATAAGAAAGATCTGGGAAGAGAGAAAAAAAAATGATGATAAAGTTAAATATAAAATATAAAATAAAGGGAAACAAAAGTCAAAATGACCAAGACAGGAAATGTTAAAGGCGCTAAAAAATATGTAGGGCAAAATAATATAGGTCAACTGAAATGTAGAGGTCATCACTTAAAAAAAATATCAGCAGGAGTTGTTAAACGACACTAAAAGGAAAATAAAATAAATAAATAAATAAGTAATAAATATATAGAAAATAAAGAATAAATAAATAAATAAAAATATAATATAATAAAAAATAAAATATAAAATAAAATAAAATAAGATAAGAAAAAAATAAAAAATAAAAATTATTTAAGGGGAGAGGGTGGCCGGTATCTGCAAATTCAGGAAAAAAAGTAAGTAAATGCATATAGTAAAATGACAGTGTGGGTAGATTGATATATTAGATAGATAGGAAAGTTTAAAGAATAAAACAGAAAATGCAGATAAAAAAAACCGGCTATGCAAAGAAGAGATAAAGAATTAAAATAAAGGATCATTAAATTATAAAGTATTAAGAAGTATGTCGAAAAACGATAAAGTTAAAGAAAAATCCTTATATCTATATAAAGGATAAAAGTAATAACTATGTAATTTCAAAATTGCCATAATTAAATTTGGACTTATGTTTACAGAAAGAGATCAGTTCATTTTTAGAATTTATTGTATTGTTACTTTGAGGGGAAGTAATTATAGTTATAGCTTCGGTTGTGCAGAGGCGACATGATTTAGAGCCTGGAGTATAAGGCTTAACTTTTTTATAATATTCCATTTGATTGAGACGGGAGTATTGTTAGAGTTAAGTTTTTTAATTAAAATGGTTAGAGAAGTTCCTTAGTTATTATTAGAATTATGGTTGTTAAAAGAAGAAATGTGGTTTGATATTCTTTTTTTAATTAATGTTGAAGTAGCGCCGATATATGTATGTACTTTATTAAAAGCTCGAGGTCTGGTATTAATATTAATTTGCTGATTTGTATTAATTAAAAAGTTTGAATTTTGTTCATAGTGTTCAACAAATGGTGGGACAATGTCTGTATGAGGACTATTTTGGAGGGGATAATGAGTGTTGTTAGTGTTAGGATGGCTGTTACGAGAAATATTATTATTCTCATTATTATTATTATTATTATTATTATTATTATTATTATTATTATTATTATTATTATTATTACTAGTTGTATGATTGTAGATGGAAGGGCTGCTTGAGTGGTGTATTGGATTAGTAACTATATCCGATGGAGGATGGGAAGAAGAATAACTAGAAGACGAAATATTAGTGTCTGTTATGGGAGGATTGCAAGAATATATAACATCTTTATGGATGCAGTCATTATTGAGTGGGCAAAGATGTTTGTTATTACAATTACAGTTAGTTTTGGGTTTAATTGGGAAAGGGATTTTTTGGGCTGATTTAATTTTTTTGTTATTAGATGTTAAGATTCTTTGTGCTAAATTAGGCATTGTTGAATAAGAAATCCGGATTGAATTTTTATTGAAAATAGAACTATATCTGTGTGGGTATTTGAAAGAGTTTTGTACAATGTTGAAGAATTCCTTAGGTATATTAGTTTTGACATTTAGGCTAAATGGAGGATTAAACCAAATATTTTTCTTTCTCCTGATGCGACTAGGTGGGTTAGAGGCATTGCGATAAGTAATTGGATTGGATTATAAATATAAACTGGTTCATTGTTATTGATAGCGGCAGATCTTGTTATTTGAACTGGTTTCTTACGAGTCATATTGTGTGTGATTACAGATTTAAGGCGGCCTGCAGAAGGAGCATAATTGTATTTAATATTTTCCTTGTGTCCTGATTTCCATAAAGCATTATTGAAGAAAGTAGCATTTTGATTAAAAGTTTTTTTTTATCAGCAGAAAGAGAAGAAATTCTTCTAGAGACAAATGGTACTATAGATTTTATAATTGAATTGGGGTGGTTAGAAGATTTGTGGACGTATAAAAGCGTAAGATTAGGTTTATGATAGGGGATATGTGTTTCGGTGTCTAGAAAATTTGAAGTTTTTTGTTTGGTTCGATAATTATAGAAAGGCCAAAGTTATTGAAGAAGTTATGTAATTTTTTAATTGTTTTGTTGTACTCTCTTGGCCTGGCTGTTGTAGTAAAAAGGGCATCGTCTCTATAAAGACCTCCTTGGATATGTTTAAAGTGGTATTTAAGTTCTTTCAGTAAGAAGAGTCCCACTAAATCTGTAACTTCTGCAGAGTCAGAAGGACCCATCAAGATGTCAAAATTATCAGGGGTATCCTTTCTAGTCCAAAGCTTATTGCTAAATTGTATAAGGGACTTTCTCGCTAGGAGAATCAATTTTATTTCTAAATTAGTTAAGTCAGAATTTCTTTTAGCAAAGATAAGAGCCTTATTTAAAAGGATCGGAGAAATTGATTGATAATAATTTTGGATGTCAAATGTTATGAAGTTAAGGAGGTGTTTATTTTTAAGGGAAACAAACCAATTAATTATGGAATCTGAATTCAGCCAAAGAGAGAAACCTACTTTTTCTTTAATAGAAGGGATGATTCTATCTAAGATTCTAAGATATTTTTGCGTACAGCTCCTAAATCAGAGTTAGATGAGTTATATATATATATATATATATATATATATATATATATATATATATATATATATATATATATATATATATTATAATAAATGTAATAAGAATTAAGCTGAAAAATAAATTTTTAATGGCAGGGCAAACATATCTAGATAAAAAAAAGCTCTACCAGGTTAAGAGGAGCAAATAATTCTATAAGTTAAGAAGATAAATCGTAAAGTTACATCGGAACGTAATTACATTATCAAGTCAACAAGTGTTACTGAAAAAGATACAATATATTTTAAATGTTTTATTTCTTCCATGAAGTAATCGCATTTTCCTTCTGTTATTTTAAAACCAAAATCTTGTATTCGATGAAATACCTTGTGGACATGTTCTCAATGTTGTCCTCTGGTCTAACATGTGATAATATCATCTAGGAATGCGCTCAACATAGTATCCATGATTTCTAGAAAAAGAAATGACGAACGCTACCTTGACTCCAAAAGCTAACCTTTCGAATTTGAATAACCCCTTAACCCTAACCATAACCCTGACCTTAACCCCTTATAGGTGTTAATATGAAGCAACTTTCAGATATTTTTCCTCGACTAGAATTTGAAGTTATGCGTTACTCAGAACGTCTTCCTATATTATATTAATGAAACTTCCATTGCCCACGTGTTCTAAATATTCTCCTTGTAAAATTTTTTTAAAGAGTATTACTAAAAATAAATTGTAATCTGTAAAAAAAAAAAACAAAGTTGTCAATTCACTTTTTGAATTCAAGATCCAATAAATACACGCTATTTTCCAATACTTAACTATACACCGTTGGGAAATACAGGGAGGGCGCTAGAAAAGCGGAAAATTTGTCAAACAACGATTTTTTTTTTCCAAAGAATAATTTTTACAACGTTTTTCAAAGGCAAATGTTATATTATACTCATAGATACTCAAAAGCGTCTTAACCTAGGAATCCAAGCTCGTGTGGCGTATTGAAGGGTAACTTGTTGGGATATTATTCCCAGCTCTTGCCAAGCACGTTTTAAAGTCATCAATAGAGTGTATGTCACGTCGACAGTTCTGCGTCTCTGTTAATAACAATCTCCAATCACAGTAATCCATGACATTTAAGTCTTGACTTTTTGAGAGCCAATCTTCCGGTGCAATGCAACCAGGTGTAGATTGCCGATGAAACTGAATTGAAGCACTTTATTCATGATCTAAGCTGACCTTCAAATTTCCCGCTTTTCTAGCGAGCATCCTGTAGTTCCTTAAGAATTCTCTGCTGCCAGTGCTGTGGATGACATAAGTTCGAGTTTTTCAATGTTTCTCGTCACCAGTGTCGTTGGCGAAAAAGGTTCGATAATAATCCCTCGTCGCCTATGTTATGATACGGTAAAGATCTAGAAGAAAAACAAAACTCGGTAATTTTCTTCTAATTACGTAATAGTTGCCGGTGACCTGGTGAAAAGGCGCCAGCCTGATAAACCAAAGGCGGATCTGTTGACAGTATTCGAAGTATATATATATATATATATATATATATATATATATATATATATATATATATATATATACTAGCAGATCGCCCGGCGTTGCTCAATCGTAAAATACATTTGAATATATTTTAATTTATGCCGATTTCGTACTTATTATTATAAAGACAATTCTCTATTGATTATTATATTGTACCTAATATAGAGTAATCATTTCAGAAGTAAAAAAAGCAATATATTACTCATGTGCCGTCAGTTAGGATCAAAACCCAATCATATACTTCTACAGCCTGGTTCATCAACCTCTGAGCCACGTCCATACGCATATAGAAAGTTAAAAAATCACATGATTCAACCTACAAATAAATATTTTCGTATACGTTGCAAAGCACTTTAAGTCGATACGCTTGCACAGTTCTTTTTTCTTAACTAGCAGTTCAGTCCGACTTGGCGCGGGCCCTATGTACTGTTCATAACTTGCCCTATGTGTGAATACCTTTTATGTAAAATTTCAAATGTTTAGACCAGAAATTATCTGAGTAATTTGTGTAATATATATATATATATATATATATATATACATATATATATATATATATATATATATATATATATATAAAGGCCCTGATAGATTTCAGATGAATGGATTACCCAGGTTGTATAAACTTCTCTTTTCGTATGATTTTCTACATGTAATTATCCACAACCACTCAAAAATCTATTTTCAATAATTGTGCTGAAAAGCAAAATAGCGTCCATTCGCAGCTGAACATTTTGCTAACTGCATTTCATTTTCTCTGATGATATGAGCCATTGTTGAAAATCTATGGATTAAGGAAATCAATATAACTCCTTCTATATATTACTTTTGTCAAACAATAAATTCTTAAATCGAATATATGTCTCTATATGTTGTTTTTCAGAATTTAAATTTTAACCACGAAACTTATATATATATATATATATATATATATATATATATATATATATATATATATATTCAGAAAGTGTGAGAGAATATATATAATTATTTTCCACGGCCGAACCAACATCGAAGCCCACAAGAATCAAGAACGCCAACAAACCGGAAGTCTAAGACTCGAGTTTCGCCCATCGTTCTTTTGAGTATATAAAATTCCTACTGGTGAGACGTCGGCTTGGGTAAAGCTGGTTTGATACCTCATCCCTTGTTCGATATGAGGTAGGTTCTTTCCACTGTCGGATCTGTGCCGCGAGTTGCTTGAAGTTAATAGACATTCTTGTGCCTGTGACGCGTTGCTCAGTTGGTAGAGTGCTCGCCTAGTATGTAAGAGGTTCGGGTTTCAAATCCTGATTAGCCCAAATGAGTTCAAAACACGAGTTTTAGATTTTAATCAGTTTTCGGCCAGAAATTTGACTGTCAAAACGTCAAAGTTCAACGATTTACCCTTTGAAAATTCCTCCGTCAATTTTGGGTCTAAACACTTAAAATTTTATATGTAGGCTACTTGGACATGGATCAAACTTTTTAATTTAATTTGAGCCCAAAACAACAAATGATAGGGGTTCAAAGTTTGCGGTCTCTACCAAATTACTCAGCCAATTTTTGGTCTAAACATTTGAAATTTTACATAGAATGTATTCAGGCATAGGACAAGCTTTACAATCGGTTTTTGGAAGAAATTTTGGCTGCTGAGAGGTTAAAGTTCAAAAGATTTGACCTTCGCGGTATCTACCAAATTATTCAGCCAATTATTGGTCTAAACATTTGAAATTTTACATAAAGGTTATTCAGACATGCTACAAGCTTTTTAATTAGTTCTGGAGCGACATTTTGGCTTCCAAGAGATCAAAGTTAAAAGAGTTGACCTTTGCACACTCTACCAAACTCCTCCGCCAATTTTGGAACTAAACACTTGAAGTTTTAGATGTAGTTTACCTGGAAACATGTCAAACTTTTATATATATATATATATATATATATATATATGCACTAAAAGTTATAAACATTACATAAGGCTCGAGCAAAGCCGGGCGGAACTGCTAATATATATATATATATATATATATATATATATATATATATATATATATATATATATATATATATATGCATGTTTCATTGAAAAGCAGAGACAACTCTTGTTTTTTCTCTTACAATCCATTTTTTTTTTTTTCCTTTTTGACGGGCTAGCTTTTTCGAACAAAAAGAAAAAATGGATTGTAAGAGAAACAAAAAAAGAGTTGTCTCTGCTCTTCAAGGAGAAAATGCTGGCCAAATACACACACACAAATATATATATATATATATATATATATATATATATATATATATATATATATATATATATATATATCCTTCATACGTTATGGTTTCGGTTCCAATTCAAGCTGATGAATTATTTGATATATTTTTTTTTATTTTTGGAATCACAACTTTATAATATATAAAAATCGATAAAAAATGACTCTTTAATAATATATATGAAATTTGCATGAATTAAAATATCATATTTTAGCGTATTCTACGACCGGCCTACGCCAGGTGTCCCTGCTAGCTTAGATAAATAGTTTTACCGTTTTTACAAAATAGCTACTATAATATCAGGGCCTCTCCATTTACGCTGAACATCTAAAGTATGCCAACATCTATAATTACATATGAAAGAGTTCGCTGTGGAATTTCCACAGGTCCCGTTAGTGTCTTATTTCAGTGTACGGTCGTTTTAAAAATTATTTCGAATTATTTTTATTTCCTTTTTACTTATATATGTATGTGAATTCCGATGTGTCTCTTTTTCAAGGCCTTTTACTAAGATCGCAAATAGAAGTTCATGGCAGGTGCTCGTCTGAACTCCAATCCCTGGTCCCCCCTCGCCAAATTTTCACGAAAATCACCCGTCTAGCTGAATCCACTGTGAAAAATTTCCCCCACTCTATATCTGTGCCTAAATCAAAACGCGGATTTCATGAGCAAAGCTTCTTTCTTAGAACTGCACGCCTGTGGAACTCTGTTCCGTCTGCCTGCTTCCCTCCGGACTACAACTTGGATGTCTTCAAGTCTAATGTTAACAAATTCCTAATGAACCGCCCCCCTAATTAAACACTTCATAAAATCTCCTCACTAACGTGATGTACTTGCAATAACCCTTATCCCTGAGTGGCTTCCGGGCCTTGATAAGTGGTGATCACTGTGTAAAAAAAAAAAAAAAAAAAAAAAAAAAAAACATTAATATTTTTACAGGGAATAGAAGAAGCGGTGTAAATTTAAACGTTATTTTATTATATCTACTTCTAGTTTTATATCTAGTAAAGTAGATATTTAGACAGATGTAAATCGTTAAAGTTGAAAACATAAAAATTGTTATAGGAAATAGAAGAAACAGTGTAAATTTATACGTTTTTTATATATATTTCTTGTTTTATATCTAACTATCGGGGATACCCGGCGTTGCCCGGCTGTGTCGAGATGGTGTAGTAAGGAACCTCCGGGGTGGGGTGGGGAGAAGGGAGGTGTTAAGAAAAAGTGGTAGTAGCGGGAGGGATGAAAACAACAGTAGACAGTTTGGGTGGAGAGAGGGGTTTAAGAAAGTGGTAGTAGGCAAACAGGCTAACGCGAACGAAGAAAAGAAGGTGAAAAAAAAAAAAGAACTAGCGTCTTAGCTGATGCGTCCATCGCGTAACCGGAAGTAGCGAGCGTTTTAATTAAGGGTAGTCAATCGAAAGAATACGATGACTTTCGAAAATGTCGACGAAATATCGACCCCCTCCTTGTAGAAAACTGCCCAGTTAAAGGTGAAGGAATTAATTTTTTTATATATATATTTGTCGTCCGAGATGTCAAGCTTCAAAACGATATCGATTTCGTCAGGATCCGTTGCGTGTGTGACATACAAACATACATACACATAAACAGACAGGTGAGATTTATATAATAGACAAGCGGGGGTGCCAGGAGTTGCTCGGGTGTTTAGGTGGTGCATTAAGGAACCCCGGTGGGGGGAGGTCAAAACATCAGTAGCGGGGGGGTGCGTTGCCCGAGTGTGTAGAGGTGGTGAAGTAAGGAACCCCGGGGGTGTACAAAAAACTTGTAGTAGTGGGGGGGATCAAAACAGCAGTAGGCAGAGAAGTTTTTAAAAAGTGATAGTAGGCAGGCAGGCTCGAACCCATAACGCGAAAGAGAAAAAAGGTTTAAAAAGAACGTCACGTCTTAGCCGTTGTCTCTATCACCTGACCGGAAGTTCAGAACATTGAAATTAAGCGTAGGCAACCCAACCGATACAATGACTTGCGAAAATGACGACGCAAAAACTGACCTCCCCCCCCCTTGTAAAAAACTGACCAGTTGAGGGTGAAGGAATTAATGTTTTGGGCCAATTTTTCAATATATATCTTCAAAATCCGTCATGTTTGTCGAAAGTTTTTGGCAGACATACATAAATACATACATACATACATACATACATACAAACCGACGAATGAGATTCATATAATAGACTAGCCTGGGTGTCCGACGTTGCCCGTGCGTTTGGAGGTGTGGGTTGAGCAAAAAAAAAAAAAAAAAAAGTGGTAGTACGCAGGTAAGCTCGAACCGATTCCGCAAAGGAGGAAAAGAATGTGAAAAAAAATGTGAGGTCTTTGTGGTTGCGCCCATCGCCAAACCGAGAGCCGCGAATGTTTAAATTAAGGCTAGTCAATCGAAAAAAAGGGGATGGATTTTTAAAATATCGGTAATAAAAGCGACCCATCCCTGTAGAAAGCGCCCAGTTGAGGGTGAAGGAATTAATGTTTTCAGCCAATTTTTCGATATTTGTCGTTCGAAGGTTCGAGCTTTTAAACGATACCGATATCGTGAAAATCTGCCGCCTTTAAACAGACAGGTGAGATTTATATTATAGATGAGGTGGATATTTTTAAAAACTATGTAAATTGTTATACAGAGCAGAAAAAGCGAACAAAAATGTCTTCTAGATATAGAATAGACGTGTTGGTCTCCCCATTATTCGTTTGTTTTGTTGGGTTTGTCTTACTGTACACATAGATTCGAAAAAGTTGTCAAAAAAAACAAATATATAACAAATAAACGTTATCAAAATCCAAATAAGTTACTTTTCTACCAAACTGGATATATTTTTCGTGTTTTTATTCAATGTAACATGTTTATTCAGCTCGAAAAACATACATTGTTTACCGATGTATTGGAAAATTCAAAATGGCGCCCGACTCTCTCTTTAACACGGTAAGTACGGGAAAAGGTGTTATAAATAATAAACTAAACAAAATACTATTAAAAAAAATACCGAATATATGTCAACCTATGTCACAGTAATATATATTGAGCGAGTTTCTAACAGTATTTTATCTAGTTTTATATTTATAGCACCTTTTTCCAAACTTACCGTGTTAAAGAGAGAGTCGGGCGCCATTTTGAATTTTCCAATACATCGGTAAACACAGTATGTTTTTCGAGCTGAGTAAACATGTTACATTGAATAAAAACACTGAAAACCTATCCAGTTAGGTAGAAAAGTAACTTATCTTGTCTTTGATAACATTTATTTGTAATATATTTGTTTTTTGACACCTTCTTCGAATCTATATATGTATAGTAATACCAACCCTGTTTTTTTTTTTTTTTTGCCTGACGATCTCACATTCTTGGTTGTCAATAAAAGGGATGGTTTCTACGTTTTTGAACTGTAATCTTTGTGGTTTGTCATTCTTTGTCTTTACTGTTACCTTCCTTTGTATTGTGTCTAATATTTTAGTTGTACGGTCAACTGGTTTTTTATAACTGGTTGTTAAACGCTCTGCAACAGTAGTATATCGAAAATTCAAAATATAATGATTACAGTTTATATTTTTACCTGTTTTAAAAGAGTCATATGACTGAAGGGTTTAAAAAAATCAACTTTTCGTTTTGTTGAAAACTCAATTCATTTTGAGTTTTTATCAACCCCAATATTACATTCAAGGGCACGCATTCTTAAAGCTTACCAATTAAGCATTCAAACTTATATTACTAAAAAACAAAAACAAAAACAAAACAACAACAAAAAACAACAACAACAACAACAACAACAAAAAAAGAGAAAAGAAAAAAGTCGCATAGTTTAAAAAGGTAAGAGAAAACTGAAAGTAAAGGTTCCCCGGGCAACGCCGGATCAATATACTAAATATATCAAATGTGTCCAAACGCAACCCGAGCAACACCAGGTATACTTGCTAGTATAGTAATGATTTCAAAAGTTAAAAAAAAAATAAAAATAAATATAACCTAGGTGCAATCAGCTAGATTCAAAACCAAAACATTGAAGGTTTTAGTCGATACCGTTTGATCTATCGATCGATGGACAAGAAACGTTAAAAATAAAGCGACTTCAAATTAGGAATGTATATTTACACATTAGTCGCAGGTTTAGTCGACTTACGCCTGCCTAGGTCATTTTTTTTCACTTTTGACCTCTTAGCAACTTTTTACCGGCTAAAAAAATTGAAAGTGTTTCATACATTAAAATACCCTCTATATCAAGTTTCAAGTCTGTAGACCAAAAACCTAGAGAGGAAGTTGGTAGAGATGTTCCGCACGCATGCAAACAAGATACTAATGAAATGAAACCAATTATCTAATAAGAAACCATAATCAATGTTTAAGTAATGAACGTTTGTTTTTCAAGTTAGTATATAAGTTAGTTAAGCTTAATGAAGCCGTTTGCAGATCTATGACTGAGTACATTAAGAAGTTCGTTTTGACAACATTTAAAGAAAAAAGTAGGCTTTTAATATTAATGTCAGAGCGAGAAGAAAACACAATTTTATAGGCATATACATAGATTGTAGTATTAAACTTTATATTGTCCTACGAAATTTTAATGTGTCTACTTACCAACAGTAGTTATTTTTAAACACTAGCAGAGTGACCCGACGTTGCCCAGGATTGAATGATGATCAACGAATGTTTCAAACTCCCATATTTTTCAATGAAATCGATTGATTGCCTGCTCTAATTGGGGACCCATCGCGGTGAACCAAAAGGAAGCTTCACATGCCTCTCGCAATAACTTAATTCACAACACATTGTAGTCTACATTGCACTGTAGAGAACCTACTGTTAATTTTATAGCATTATATATATATATGCTCTTTCATAGGCGACAAAGATAAAAGAAGGTGCGATGTTTATTAACATTCGCTTGGAGTTGACCTACAACTTGAATGAGGTCCATGGTTGAAAATACAGGTCGAAAACATGCTTGTTCGCTGTGTAGGTTTCTTCCAAAGTGTTTTGCATCTTTTGAGGAGAACATGGGACAATTCTTTGAAAACAATCGAAAGTATACGTAGTGGCTTTAGTTCTTTATGTCTATGCTCTTATATATTTGTGTGTGTGTGTGTGTGTGTGTGTGTGTGTGTGTGTGTGTATGTGTGTGTGTGTGTGTGTGTGTGTGTTGGTATTCATATCAAAGCCCCTTTCTTTTCTATTTATTTAAAACTAGCTGGAGTACCCGACGTGGCCCAGGTGTGTGGAGGTGTATTAAGGAGGGGAGGGGGTAAAAAAATAAATTGGAAGTAGCGGGGGGGGGCGAAACAACAATAAGCAGTTTGGGTTGAGAGAGTAAAAAAAAGTGATGGTAGGCAGGCAGGCAGTCTCGAGCCCGTAACGCGAAAAAGAAAAAAAAAAATCGTGACGTGTTTGCCGATAGTAATTGTCTGCATTTTTTAGATGAGATGTTTTCATTTATTGAGATTGTCGGACTGACTTTCACATCTTGGTTGTTATAGTCACAACGTTTCCCCAGTTCGATACAAAACACCTGATGAAGGACGGAGGGAAAAACGGTCGAAACGTTGTGACTATAACAACCAAGATGAGGAAGTCAGTCCGACAATCTCAATAAATAAAAGTGTTTGCCGATGTCTCAATCGTCCCACCGGAAGTACGGAACGTTGAAATTAAGCGAAGGCAATCCAACCGATACAATGACTTGCTAAAATTGCTACTCAAAAGCCTTAACCCTCTTTGTAGAAAACTGCCCTGTTAAGGGTGAAGGAATTAATATTTTTTCTCCAATTTTTCGATATTTGTCGTCCGAAGGGTCGGGTTTTAAAACGATACCGAACTCGTGAGGACCAGCGCCCCTGTCAAAAGTTTTTTGCGAGACACACGTACACACACATACACAAACATTTTGCCTTTTATATATATAGAAGAACATACAACTTTGTTATATATGGGTCCTGGAATTGCTTTCATCTGCAAAAGATCTTATTAATTTACATATTCTTTAAAACATTCATTTTAATTCCTTATTAGTTTTTTTCTGTGTTTCTCGTGGAGTGATCATCTTTAGTTAACTATGACGTGTAATTATATTCGTGCAGATATTCTACATGATTTATATATTTGCGTAATATTTTCGTAAAAAGTTTATAGCAAACACAAACCTCTTCCTATATATATATTTATGTATTTGCGTATATATATTTGTTTTAAAAAAAATTGCCTACCAAATTCGTCTGTTAGTTTTTGGTCTACTGACATGAAAATTAATATATAGGGTATTCGTACCAATGCGAAAATTTATATTTGGGTTTTAGCCTGGAAAATCGGTTCAAAAGTGCGAAAATTAAAAAAATGGAATTTACCAGGTGAATGTCAAACGACGACATTACGAATATACATGCGTAACGTAATAGCTTTCGGTATATGTTTTAATTTTTAGTCTTGTAGCAAACATGTTTTCGTAGCTCAGGCATTAACATCAAAGGAAAAAGTAAATCATAAGCTAAACATTTTGGTTTTGATGGCGCACGAGTTATTTTTTTTTAACTGTTTAAATAATTACTATATATTGGGTCCAATATAAATTTTTAAATCATATTGGGTTCAAAAAACTTTTTCAATTACTATATATTGGGTCTAATAGAATACAATAAAAAATATTAAATCTGTATTAATCAAAATATCATATTTAAGCGTATTTTACGACCGGGTAATTCTGGGCGGCCTGCTAGCATATATATATATATATATATATATATATATATATATATATATATATATATAATTATTTCCACAGCCAGACAACGTCGCAGCTCACAAGAGCCAAAAAAGCCAACAAACCGGAAGTTCAAGACTCGAGTTTAGCCATCATTTGGGCTCATCAGTTAGACACATTCGAACTCGGGATTTGAACCCCGAGCCTCTTCAAATCCCGAGTAAGGATGTGCCTAACTACCAAGTTCATGTGAGGGAGAAACTAATTTTGTTGGCTTTCTTGGCTCTTGTGAAATGCAACGTTGTCTGGCTGTGGAAATAATTATATATTCTCTCATATTCTGAATATATATATATATATATATATATATATATATATATATATACACACAATTATATAAATACAACTTTGTCTCTGTGTGTGCGAGTTCGTTCGTTATAGACTCCAAAACGGCTGGACCGATTTTTATGAAATTTCACACAAAGGTACTTGGTGTGCCTGGCAGTGTTTTAAGCTAGGTTTTGGCATCAAAATGTTTCCAACATGTATCGGCAACAAATATTCGCTATGTATTATTGTACGTATGCAAATGAAAATGACCGGTCATTTTTTCAGGTCGTTGCTTAACGACGAGCCAGACCGACGCTTACACCGTTATTTATGTTATAGAATTGTTCGTACTACTCCTACACACTTCACAGCGCACGCACAGACGCACACAAACACAGATGCATACACGCACACACGATTATTACAGCGTGTCTTCTCTTTCTTTCTTTTTGTTCTGACGACGTAACTTCTTATTGTTTTTCCGTTGATTGGAAAAAATGGTTCTTCCATTTTTTCCATTAAGTTTCCTTTTATTAACACTTTAAATAACATTTATGTATGCAAATACAAATTCATTAACTTACCAAAAATGATTTTTCTTTGACTAACTAATCAAAACAAAACACTCCTCATAACAACAATACAACCACATTGCTTATACATTACTTATGCATTTACGAACACTTATTTAAAATTCTCTCTTTTCTCATTTAATCTTCTTATAAATTTCTATTGAGATTTTTTTTCGAAAATTTATATTTTTACATATATATTTCATCCTACATTTCATAAGCATAAAAATAGCATTAAATCAACCCCCCGACCAAGGTCGGGTAATACTGTTAGTATATATATATATATATATATATATATATATATATATATATGTGTGTGTGTGTGTGTGTGTGTGTGTGTGTGTGTGTGTGTGTGTGTGTGTGTGTGTGTGTGTGTGTGTTCAGAATGTAAGAAATGATATAATTATTTCCACTGTCAAGCAACGTCGCAGCTCATACGAGCTATGAAAGCCAACGAACCGGAAGTCGAAGACTCGAGTTTTGATCTCATCAGTTGAATACATCCGAACTCACGATTACATGCGAGACGAGTACTTTGCCACTTGAGCAACACACAAGAAAGTTTTATTAGTTAACACAGATCTAGTAAACTGCGGCGAAATCCAACCATGGAATGTGCCTACTTCGTCTCAAACAAGGGGCGTGGTCATTCAACCAGTGAGAATCAAAGCCGATGTCTCGCAAGTAGGATTTTTTTTCCATTCGCTAGAACGATGTCATCCAACATGCTAACCAAGCGAGCAAATTAATATTAGCATTTTCAGAATGCGAGAGATGATATAATTAATTAATATTAATTTGTATAATCAAGCAACATACGGGTCTATATATATATAACATAAATAATACTTGGTAAAATTATTTTTTTACAAGAAATTAAACGGCATAAAAATTAAACAACAGTCACCCAGAAGAAAAAAGATGTAAGCGTGACACACAAATTAAATTACACACACGCTATCGTATTAATATATAGATATTTTCAAAATCAGAAATAAAAAAAACAAGTGACGTATGAATGGTCTCCCCCAGAGAACGAGGCATAAAAAAATGACTAAGTTCAGCATTCCCCCTCTCCATTTAACCCCAAAAGTCCCCAAGGGACGTCAAATCCTGCTGAAAATGAGCAAACGGTGTAGTGTTAGGCCTTAGCATATGTAAATTTGAGTTCTACACCATGCAAAATAGCTAAATAGACATAAACAGAAAATTTTGGACAAATATAGTAAAATAGTGCCAAAAATGGAGTGTTTTTATTTACACTAAAAGAGCACCTGGTTCACAGCCAAGAGTTATCGCGAAGTATAGACAAACATAATTGTATAGAAATCAGTTAATTACAACTTTTTTAGAAAGTTTTATAAAAACCCAAAGCATCGTTTCTTTTAATAAGCACAAAAATGTCCAGTTTAGCCATTTAAACCGATAGGCAGTCTTAGGGGGCCAACCGGAGTTTTCTAGTTCTATTACATTTTACTCAGATCATGTTTAATGTTTGTGCAAAATTTCAAAATATTCCAAGGCGTAGTTATTGAGAAAAGTGCGGACAGACGAACGGACGAACGGACGAACGGACAATGGTAAATTTACAGGTCCACCCTCTTTTTGTCGGGGGACCAACAATATTGTCATAATCAACCAATACAACCTGCCGACATTTTTTAATTTAATGTTCAATTTAGAAACATTTTATGGTTTCTGTATACAGTAGTAATGTGATGATTCCAATGTTTTTCACTGTTCTGATACAATTACCTATTCCGATTCTTTATAAATTTCTACATCTTTTAGTATAAATTTTGTATCCCCCACCCCTCGGATTACGGTAAAAACACATGCTATATGTACATATATTTTCTCTAACGTATAATCACATTGTGGAGAGGGGAAGATTTTACTGGTAGTTTTATTATTCCCATCAACAGTGAAAGATTTTCCTTTAAACAAAACAAATAAGAAAAGATAATTAAAGGAATCGTTTTTGGCATCGGAAAATAGGCACACATTTTTCTGATTATATATATATATATATATATATATATATATATATATATATATATATATATATATATATATATATATATACTGGGTCCGATCCGCCTCAAACTTGCCCACACTTCCTCACAAGATCCTTCTCCGCTCTCCGCGATCCAAAGCAAGACACTCCCAGGTTCTTTCATCTATCATACATTTCTTTAAGGTGGACCTTAAACAATCTTTGAATCTCAATTTAGGCTTTTGAGCGAGACGTCTTCCCTCGGCGAACTCGCCATAAAGGAGTTGTTTGGGAAGTCGACTGTCTAACATCCTCATCATATGTCCACTCCATCTCAGTCTATGATGATGTGAGCTTCAATTCTAAAACATTTGGTCCGTTCAAGCACCTCCACATCACTGACATACATCTGCAAACCCACACCTAAGATTCGCCGTAGGCACATCTGGTGAAACCGCTCGAGACATCTCAAATGCGCCCTGTATATTGTCCAAGTTTCATAGCCATAGAGAAGAGTAGAGAGAACGCATGCGGCATAAACCTTAATCTTAGTTGGCAGCAAGATCCCATGACGTCTCCACAAACATTTTGCTACCCAAGTATTCAAATTTAGTGATAACCGCTATCCTTGACCCACAGATATAAACTGATGGCTCATAGTATGGCATGCCCGGAGCAGGCTGATACATTAAGACATTTTTTTCAGATTGATAGTCAGGCCCAATGCGCTGCAGGAAACCGCAAAGGCGCCACAAGATGCTGCATATCAGTCACCGTATGAGCCACCAGATCACAGTCATCCGCATAGAGCAAGTCACGAATCGTGTTGGTGAGTACCTTTGCATTGAAACGCCTAATGTTGAGCGACCCCCCCCCCAGCAGTTCGGTAACGAATATAGACACCATCAGAGCAACCCCAAATGCCATTTGAAAGACCATAGTGAAATATAACGCAAAGAGTGTGGGTGCTGGAATGTCTCCCTGCTTAACACCATTTTCTACGGAGATATGATCAACCAGCTTTCATATCATCGTGGAAGAGCTTTAAGATGGTTACAAACTTTTCAGGACAGCCAAGCTTTTTCAGAATCTCCCACAAAACATCCCTATTGACTGTATCAAAGGCTTGGTTAAATCGATGAACACCTGATAAAGTCCCTTTTCCTGTTCTATACATTTCTCCTGGTTTTAAAATCACATCCACTGTCCCTCGACATCTTCTGAAACCACACTGCGACTCAGGCAAAACATCGTCAGCAATGTGCTCCAGCATTCTGTCTAGCATGATCCTACAGAGCATCTTACCGACTACTGACAGCAAAGAGATGCCCCGATAATTTCCGCATTCATCTCTGCTACCCTTCCCCTTGTATAGCACTACCATCAATGCATCCCGCCAATCCTGTGGATTACACTCATCCCGCCAAGCAGTCTGCAACAAGTCCACGTGTCAGGGATCAAATGGCATGGTGGGTGGAGAGGGCTCTGTAAGCCGTGGTGAAGGCAACCTCCCTAGGACAAGGAAATTCTGATATAAAACCTGCGATGACTGCTGCATCCATTGATATATATATATATATATATATATATATATATATATATATATATATATATATATATATATGCGCATAAGCCTGAAGAATCCTAGAGTGGATGAAACGCGGAATATTCAGTGTAGATTAATCGCCATATACATTTTATAACTTACTATATATATACATATATATACATATATATATATATACATGCATATAAATATACATATATATATACATACATATATATACATGATGATTGCAACGTCTTGTCAGATGAGTGCCACTCCCTCAGACATTTAAAATCCATGAGCCCAAATGTCTGAGGGAGTATCTATACAAATATGATGTTACAGAATCTTAGCTTTGTACGACAGCTAAGTCTCTCTCTCGGTTCAAAATGTTGAGATCAAGCAACAAGCAAGAGCAAGATAGCCAGCAACAGATTAAACTGCAGACCAGCTTAATGCGGGTACTGGTCTTCTGCTTTATGGTTTTTTAAATCAGAGATTTGCTTCTCCTAGAAAGGTTACCTTCACCACGGCCTACGGGAGTCCTCTCTACCCCAATACACATATACACACACACAAATATATATACATACATATATATATATACATACATATATATACATATATATATACATACATATATATACATATATATATATGCATATATATATATGCACATACATATATATACATACATATATTCATATATATATATTCATATATATATACATACATATATATACATACATATATATATATATGCATACATATACATACATATATACATATAATATAAATACATATATATAAATACATATATATACATATATATAAATACATATATATACATACATATACCTACATGCATATACATACATATATATATACATATATATACATACATATATACATACATATATATATACATATATATACATATATACATACATATATACATACATATATATACACATATATATACATTATATATATATACGTTATACATATATATACATTATATATATATACGTTATACATATATATACATTATATATATATTATAAATATATATACATTATATATATATATATGTTATACATATATATACATTATATATATATATATGTGTTATACATATATATACATTATATATATATATGTTATACATATATATACATTATATATATATATGTTATACATATATATACATTATATATATATATGTTATACATATATATACATTATATATATAGATGTTATACATATATATATATATATATATATATATATATATATATATATATATATACATATATATATATAATTATTTCTCTAGCCAGACAACGTCGCAACTCATAGACCCATGGCAGCCAACAAAACGAAAGTCCAAGACTCGAGTTTCGCCCTCATTTGGGCCCATCAATTATACACATATGAACTCGGGATTCGACACCAGAGCCTCTTGCATGCGAGACTGAGCAAACGCGACACACACAAGAAAGTCTATTAACTAAAACAGATCAAGCAAAGCACAGCGAAATCCGACAATGGAATGAACCTGACGGTTTGTTGCTGTCATGGCTCTTGTGAGCTCCGACGTTGTCTGTTCGTGGGAATAATTATTTATTCTATCACATTCTGGAGGTTCTATTGCTTATTGCTCGCTAGGTAACCTTGTCGTTATGACATCCTTAGCGAGTACAAAATTCCTTCTTGTGAGACATTAACTTGGGTTATAGCTGATCGCGATGATCACATCCCTTTTTCGAGACGAAAGTAGGTTTATTCTACTGTCGGATTTCGCTGCGGTTCACTAGGTGTATCAAAATTTTTGTGGAATTTTTGACACCCCTAACAGAAAACTGCGAATAAAATATTAAAAAAAAAACTCGTAATTTCTCTTTTAAAAGTGGGTTGTTTATTTTCTGTATGGAATATGCTTCCAAAATAAACTATAAAATTTGTTTAAAAAATACTAGAAATATTATTTTTTATTTTTTTAAAAACAGTGTTTACAAAGTGCCCACGCGCGTTCATGTTGCCATTTTTTTAGGTAATGAAATCAATTGAATTTTACGAGTTAAATATTTTTCAATTTTTAAACTTTAAAAATCTATCAAAATTTTTCTATTGGTTAAATTTTTACGATATTTTCAGGGTCAATGTGAAATTTTATGCTCTTTCCAATAAACCGAATATAATATTTTAGACAAATGTTTTTGTTAATACACCCCTTCCCCCATTTTGAAATGTCTGTTAAAAAGTAAATAATTAATTTACGCACCAAAGATTTATATATTACAAATTTGAGATAAAAGATCAATAAATAAAATATTCTAATTCAAAACAAACAAAAAAGCGTTTTTTGGAAATTTACCTGTAAAGTCCAAAGTATAAAACCTTTTTTCTTAAACCAGGCTGATTTATTTTAAGTGAAAGCTTATGTGATGCTTACATAATCAAGTAAATATCGGATGCTGACGACAATTTTTTCTATTTCATTCAATGTTTTCTTTTTTAGATATTAAAAAAAATTCACTCGATAAAGTAAAAATAAAGTATAATATTTAAAAACTCATGTATTTTATTAAGAGAATAAAAAAAATCGGTAGTGGGTTTGTTTTTAAACGGCAAAAAATATTAAGTGAATGTGTTCAGTTTTCACCTACGGTGGCCCAAAAAGACTTAATCTGTTTTACAGCACGCAATAGAAATAGACATTAATTGTGACGCTTAGCGCCACCAAATATTCAACGCGAAAAAAAAAGCAGATATTTGTTTCCCTTCATTTCAACTGTGAAAAACATCGGATCGCGCGTTTTTTTATATACTTGCTTAAAAAAGTATTTTATTTATAAAGGACATGGAATATAA
>NC_136513.1:34213330-34230830 GCF_053919585.1 Euprymna scolopes
AGAGTCTCATGTTTTAAAGCTGGACCCCCCCACCCCCCCAAAAAAGAAATTTTATGTCCCAATCTACCCTCGGAGGCGACAAGTAAACAGGGATCCTTTCATTGAAATTATGTCGATGGTTCGATTTAACATCCCGTATCGAAACTCAGTTACTTTCATGCAACTAATCAAAATTTAGTAGCAGTAGTAGTGGTTGTATCATTATCATCATCAACAGCATCATCATCGATTTACAAATCATTGTCAGTGTTTGCTCACTGGAAATAACATGTGATGCCTCCTGGAATTATAGTGAGCAAAAGTCTTAACTGATTTCCAGCACTTACCGTCTTATTCCACGACCGGTCTAGCTTATTTTTACGTTATCACAAGAGCCGTTTACCATTGATTTGTCGGCGATTACGACCGATAGCCTTCTTTTGGGGGTTTTTAAGTGTCAATACTCATCCAGTGGAGGTCTGGTTTGTGCTCTTCTTCTTCGGCCTTTCCATCCTCTTTGACCCTTCACAGTCATCTTGTGTGGTGTCAACCTGAGGCTGGCGTTACAATATGTGTGCATGCTATTTTTTTATTTATTCTTTTGTGAAGGGGGGTTTACGAAATTTTAAATCATTTAAATCAGGTTATTTTTACGTTATCGCAACAGCCGTTTACCATTGATTTGTCGGCGATAACGACCGATAGCCTTCTTTGGGTTTTTAAGTGTCAATAATCACACCCACTCAATGACTAAGTACTCTCCGCAACCATCCAGTGGGGGTTTGGTTTGATCTCTTCTTCTTCTTCTTCTTCTTCTTCTTCTTCTTCTTCTTCTGCTTTTCCATCCTCTTTGACCTTTCACGGTCATCTTGTGTGATGCCAACCTGAGGCTGGCGTCACAATATGTGTGCATGTATGTTATTGTATTTATTAAATTTTTTTATGGAAGGGAGTTTATAAAAGTTTAAAATTTCGGTTGGTATTATTATAATTATTATTAATATCTTAATATTAATTTACTTGTCCGTACGTCCAATGTCACAAAAACACCATAATCGCAAACATTAGTGAAGGAGAAACGAATTGCCTTCCTTTATAGTCGCTCTTTATCAGTTAAAAATCATTAAAACCATTTTCTCTACAAAAATTAAAAATAAAAACATGACTGTCTGTTTACGGTTTCAAATTGGCTATTTTATATTTTAAAGTCATGTTGAGCGGAGACTGTAAGTTTTTTATGTTGGTTCTTTTTAAAATTAGAAAAAAGATGTGCACGTGAATTGACATCTGTTCCTTTACTATTCATATACAAACATTCAGAAAAATAAAGCAATGTGTTGTGTGTTGAGTTTTCATTTAAAAAAAAAATCTAAATTTTGAAAATCAATTCTTTTTAAATTTAAAAGGTTAAAAAAGAATTTGATAAAAAAATTGTTTTAAATTCGTCCTTATTTGTTCTATTTTATTTTTCATTTATTTTATTTATAATGTGTTTTCGGAATTTCCACGGGTTTGTATTATTATTATTGTTGTTGTTGTTATTATTATTTACTCACTAGGATTTCTCACGCAATCATCAGCGATCGCTCATTAGCATTAACAGTTAGTTTTCCCTTCCAAATGATACGGATCTCGTGAAAATCCGTCGCCTCTGTCGAAAGTTTTAAGCAGACATACATACATACATACATACATACATACATACATACATACATACATACATACATACAGGTGAGATTATAGATGGACTTATTGTTTTAGATATCTTCCTTCTGAATTTTAGGGTTAAGTTCGATAAGAATGTATTCGGCTCTTACAGCGAGGACAGATTTTTCTCACTAACGATCTCTCTCTCTCTCTCTCTCTTTCTTTCTCTCTCTCTCTTTCTTTCTTTCTCTCCAATTCACAAAAAGCTTGAGATTTTATATCCGCATGTAGACTCCAAAAAAAAGTTAACATTTCATATTTTAGGCGCAGAAACTTTATTGGCTAGAAATTAATTGCTTGTACATGCTCTGTAGTTACATAGAGCTCCATAAATTAAAGGATCTGTATAAACTAGCGGGACCTGTGGAAATTCCACAGCAGACTCTTTCACGTGTTATGTATTGATGTTGGCATTCTGTAGATGTTCAGCGTAAATGGAAACACCCTGACATCATTGTAGCTCTTTTGTTAAAACTGCAAAAATATGTATCTAAGCTAGCAGAGACGCTTAAATATGATATTTTACTCTTTGTAGATTTCGTATATATTATTATAAAGTTAATGTTCTATCGATTTTTATATTATATAAAGTTGCGATTTAAAAAATAAAACATATGTCCATATTACTTGGCTGCAACAACTTAAATCGAAACCGAAACTTATGAAATATATATCAAATCGTTCGACTGGTATTAATCGTGACACTCTGCACTGAAAATTCCCGAAAGGATGAAACACTAGTGTCTGTACGTATTTAATTATTATAGTAAAAAATAATTATATATATATATATATATATATATATATATATATATATATATATATATATATATATATAAACTTGAGTTCCTTCAGCAATAATCGAAACCAAAATATATGAAGAATTCTTGATAAAATTATTCATAAACAAAATAGATTACTGGACTATCATCAGCTATAATCGAAACCGAAGCCAAAACTTATGAAAAGGTATTGGGCGACACGCAAAATAAATATCACACACGCCATCCTATTAATATATAAATAAAGTGTGAAATATAATTGAACTAGCAGCCCGATCGTAAAATACGCATAAATATTATATTTTAATTCTTACAGTTACTCGGACATGTGCATGCGAGTATTATGGGTTTTTTTTTCTAAACCGTTCACTTCTTGTAAGTAGAAAAAATACTCGAGCTGAGATCGAAACCAATAACTAAAGACAGTGTCAAGTACGATAACCATTAGGCAAGCTTGCTACGATATTTAAAAGGGGTTTTCAAACCTCGTTGACAAACGGATAAAAAAAATCTACTGACTCCCCCAAATAGCATTTTTTTTTTTTTTAGTTTTTACTCTTTTTAGGGGTGAAAACCGATTAAAAAGTTTTCCACATGTCTGAATATCTTATATACCAAATTTCAAGTCTGTAGATCAAAAATTCGTTGAGTATATAGATTGAGAAGTCTCCTCACATACGTTCTCACTAATATATATATATATATATATATATATATATATATATATATATATATATATATATATATATATATAGGCGAATGTGTCTACAGGTGTGTGTTTGTGTGCTTGGCCTTTATTATCGAGCGGGATGTAAACCTTCCTTATTTAAATTACTTTTAAGTGCAAAAAATGTTTAACGCCTTCTGTCGGTGATTAATGCTTATTTTTTGTGTTCACGCAATAAGCGAAACAGATTTTCACAATAAAATTAGATCTAAACAAACAAATCTTACCAACGTATTTTATGAGTACATGAAATATAGTAGAAAACGAAACCGGGTTTCTTTAGTTAACAACAATTCCCTCGGGTTACGCGAGTTGTTCGGATCTAATGTCGTAATGGACCCGCGAGCATACAATGGAATGCGTGTAATTGTTAAGAAAATAGAATTTAATTGGAATTATTTCATGAGCATATAAGTAGCGCATTAGATTTATTTGTTTAAGCGTAAACTGAGAAATGTTTTGAAAGGCTACATACATTTATTTTTAATTCTCTTATCATTTTGTATTAGCTGGGGACGGGGAATCCTACTGGATGCCAGAAATTCACCCGCTATCTCAGCCATGCAAACCAAGAGGTCGTTTTAAGATTCTACTCGCCTTTTTAAGTGAAAATGCTTTGTATCTCTTTTGCACTTGACTCACCGGGTATATTTGCCAGATAATTTTTTTATTCATGAGTCCGATTGCTCGAGCAATTACTTGTATGATGGAGATCTTAAAACTCCAGTTTCTTTTTATGCCATACATAAAGTACTGATATCTTTTCTCTTTCAGCTCTGTTTAAGCCACCTTTATTAGGGATCAATAACTTTTAAGGTTGAATAAAATAAAATACACATCAGGTGCGCTTGAAAGCCAAATCACAGCGCAATATTACGAAGATAAACAAGTATTTTACATGTTTGAAATTTATGATTTTAATATATTTCGGAGTCAAACTCTATCCTCAATATTTTGTACATTTTTTTTTTTTCATTTTTTTTTCTTGCCATGTTGTGAAGTTGGAGAAAGAAAGGTTAGTTAGTAAAAATCCGCGCGTTGTCTCTCAGCGGTTGTATTTTGAAATGCCGGAACGGTGCATTGGCTACGCGAGATTAACATCAGGGGTGTGAGTTCCGTTATAGAGGCGTTGATTTAATTTGAATAAAATAAACATGGCAAGAAGAAGAAGAAGAAGAAGAAGAAGAAGAAGAAGAAGAAGAAGAAGAAGAAGAAGAAACATGTACAAAATGCTGAGGATGGTGTTTGACTCCGAAATATATAAATATATAATTATGAATTATAAATATAATTATAAATTTCAAACAAGAAAAATATTTATTTATTTTCGTAATATTGCGTGTGATTTGGCGTATTTTATTTTATTCAAATTAAATCAACACCTCTATAACGAAACTCTAACGTTAATCTGGCATATCCAACGCCTCTATAACGGAACTCTAGTGTCAATCTCGCGTAGCCAACGCACCATTCCGGTATTTCAAAATACAACCTCTGCGCGGATCTTTACTAACTGACCTTTTTTTCTCCAACTTTAGAACATGGCAAGAAAGAAGAAGAAGAAAAAAAAGAAAGAAAAAAAGATGTACAAAATTCTGGTGATTCCGATATTTATTTAATCATAAATTTCAAGCAAGTAAAATATTTGTTTATTTTCGTTGCGTTGTGATTTGGCTTTCAATCACACCTGTTTCGTATTTTATTTTATTCAAATTAAATCAACGCCTCTATAACGGAACTCACACATCTGCTGTTAACTTTTAAGATTATTCCTCTCTCTTTGTCCCATATCACTATATATATATATATATATATATATATATATATATATATATATACTCGGGTTTTTTTATTCAAAAGTAATGGACTAATGAATTCAACGAGGTTGTTAGATAGTGCTCAATAAAAAGAGCTGATAATACTTGTTTATTGTTATATAAACTATTCTATAGATTATTCATTGAACTTTTGAATAGTCAAGTCGCTGCCTGATGATATCTGTTGTTTGATTGAAACAAGTGGCTATTTGTAGCAGCAGGATGTGACCATGTTTATATAACAATAAACAAGTATATATATATATATATATATATATATATATATATATATATATATATATATATATATATATCAGGTTTAATAGCTACGTTTTCAAGGTATGTAACTGTAGGAGTTAAAGAAGAAGAAGAAGAAGAAGAAGAAGAAGAAGAAGAAGAAGAAGAAGAACAACAACAACAACAACAACAATAATAATAATAATAATAATAATAATTTCAAAACCCGACGGTTACTCATTTATAAGGATTAATGAGTGTCAGGTTGACATTGGCATTGAAAACAACCATGGTATAGTCAGCTGGAAAACAGTCCTACGGTATTGTGTTCCACAAACAAGCAGTTCTAGGAAAGAAAGTTTGTTCATGGAATTTACGTTTAGTTTAAGCCACAGATAGGGCGATGGGGAAATTATTCACAATGGTTGTAGCTGAGCGAATGTTTGCTGCGAATGATTTACGGGGTGGGGCGCATAGAATGAAGCTCAGACGAGCATCTGCTATGAAATTATCGATAGAGTAGAGAAAGACTAGCAACGCCTCTTCTGTAAGAAAGATGTAGCAGGGAAGTTAAAGGGACATCGCTCACCAGATTTCGAAGTCGGTTTACATACTCCATCTAGGCAGGAAAAGATTCTGAGCAACTCCTATCCGGATGTGTCAACAGTTCTCCATCTTTGGAGGTCTTCATTTCTTATACAGGTAGAGAGTAGGGGAAATTATGGCTCTGCTTACTCTTGGGAAATCCACCCTTAATTTATTACTAACTAACCTGGGTTCCCGGCGTTGCCCGGGTTTTTGTAGGTATTTTTGAGTCAAAAAAATATTATAGTAGGTTGGCAAGCTCGAACCTGTGATACGAAAGTGGAAAAGAAAGTGGAGGTGTATGTAAGGGTGTTGACGTAGGTTTAAATAAGTGGCTAGACAATCGAAAAGAGCCGGTGATGATTTTCGAAAACATCAGCGAAAAAACGATCCCTCCTTGTAGGAAAGTGCCCAGTTGAGGGTGAAGGAATAAATGTTTTTTGGCCAATTTTTCATTTGTCGTCTGAAGGGTCGAGCTTCAAAATGATACTGATCTTGTGAAAATCCGTTGCTTCTGTCGAAAGTTTTAGTGAGACATACAAACATACATACATACATACATACATACATATATACATTTAAACAGACAGGTGAGATTTGTATTAGAGAAGGTTACCCGAGGTGACTCTTACTGTGAATTCTGACAGGACTGCTCAGGCATTTTTGTAGGCCATAGAGCGCCTATTATTGTGCAACTGACCTTGTATCTTACCTATTTGCAAAAAGTGTAAATAAGTTTCCTTGTTCTGAAAGATTGACCGAGCAAAGCAAGAAGAAAGTTGTTTTTAATAGCAGCAGGAAGGTTCAAAGAGAAATTAAGTGAAGAATACACGGAGGGAGAAATCGCTTAAGTATGATGAGCGAGCGAAGTGTATGAAAACATTGATTATGGTGTGGGGGTGCGTAGACGATGATATCTTTCGTATACGTACGTATCATGCAAAAATAAGTATTTCCACTAAAAACAAGCCAAAAACTATATGGTCCCTCGACTGATGCCTTTAATTTTAGGAGAAAAATAAAAGTTAGTCCCAAAAGGTGTGTTTTTCACCACTAAACGTTTGACCCCCTTGTGACACAACCAGAATTTTTATAAAAAAATCTGAGAATGTTACATTTCGTCCCTTGGACAGTTGTAACCATGCAAAATTTCAGAAAAATTTGGGGAAGGAAAGGACGAACGAACGAGGGTGAATTCTAAGGTCCAAATTCGACGAAGTTGGTGGACCAATTAGAAAAGAAGAATCGAGAAAATCAACTAGAATGTATATTAATAGCAAGACCTATGGAAATTCCACGGAATGAGAAATATGGATCCGATGTTGTCTGATTTCGAATACGCAATAGCATACTTAGACGACATATTAATAAAGAGTGAACATTTTGAAGAACACAAAAGTCACGCCCGAGGAGAAGGTTTTAGAATCATGAAATGGTTTGATTAAGCTAATATTTTTCTAGACTGCACAATTTTTTTTTTTTTTTTTTTTTTTTTTTGTCGGACAGAACTATTAGCATGCAAATATGATTTTTGGAACATTTCAGGCTAATAGTGCCTAATTGGCACTTTAGAAGCTACGTGTCCTGAATATTAGAAAAATGTTCTTTTTATTTTCGGTGTCGAACCTGTTAACTTTTTTTTAATGCTCGTTTAAATGTATCAAGAAGCTGCCCGACCGTTATACCTCGGTGTTATGTTCGATCATGATAACTTTTAAGTTCATTTTCGGTGCACATCGTACCATTGTCACTATAGTAGTGTTATATAGGCAGGTCCATGAATATTAATATGTTCTATAACAACGTACACGTTGAAAAGTTGGTTTATTTTTTTTCTGTATATTCATGTACGTGTAAATGCGTGTATGTATATACGTCGTATCATTTACTTGATCGTCTAGTGTGCATATTTTAATATTTATGCAACTGTTCTTAGAAGAAACAATTGATGCGGGCGTATCAAAACAGTTGTAGACAAACAGTTCTTTTAAACAGATCTAAATAACACAACACATACCTGAATTATTTTTGAACATTTACTTTCATGATCTGGTCGGCATTTTCAGAGATTACATGTTTTTTACATCTTGGTTACCTGAAATGACGCCGCCCCCTGCGTCATTTAGAGTCGTCCGTTCTCTCTGATGTCCAGCTAACGGCTGCCTAGAATCTCCCCAAATCTACAGACATCACGTGTCTCATTACGTTTCATCATTACATGTCTCAGATCAACAGCTGATGTCCCCAATCATGTTTAGATCTATTTTCTATTTGCACATTCGTTTTGCGATATTATATATCAATCATTTTTTCCCAATCTAATTGTTTATTTTTTTAATCTTAATAATTGATCCAGCGACCCGCCGTCGCTCGAATCAATTAATAATAATAATAATAATAATAATAATAATAATAATAATAATAATGCTTTGATTCTTGGCCCTGTTTGCCACAGTTAACACAGACACTACGCTATGATCACAGCCCAAAGTGTCTCAACATTACAGTAATAGGTACTCCTAGTCAACTAGATACTTCGTTTAGAGCTCTTGTCACCTTTACAGTTGTTGGGAGTTTTTATTTTAAAATATCTGGCCATTTAGAATAGTGATTTACGATAACTAAATAGTAATATCCCTTTAATGGTCCTCCGTATTCAATATGAACGCGTAATCAAAGGATATCCCTCTTTGTCCAGGACAGAGTTCTTATTGGTGGTGATTTGACTACTAGTTGGCATCCTTTATAATGCATCACCAAATTCTCAAAGTTTTTTTATCCATTTTTGGCTAATGTGTAAAGCTTCTCATTAGGGAATTCATTCTGGATATACTTGGATGACGCAAATGAAATTCTTTCGTAGAACGCGTGGTATTACTACCCTTTACGCATACATCAATGTCTCATCAAATATTGAAAATGGTGATACTTATAGGTTTGGGGCTATTTTGACGAATCGAAGGCTAAAAAAAAAAAATGGCGGAAGTCACTTGACAAATCAAAATTGTGAAATATAAAACGCCAGGCATATGAAACGAAACACGCGTTCCGGCTATTGAAAGAGAATCGTTCATTGAATTCGAATTTGAATGAAAACAATAAAATAAATAAAACCGACTGTTTATTTTTTTTTTATTATTGATATTTATTTATTTATTTTGTGTTGAAAAGGATTTATTGCGTAAATCTTTTTTTTTTTGTCTCTTTTCCGACTATTTATTGCGTACGAAGAAGTGGTAAAAAAATAAAAGCAAATATATAACATATATAACATAACATATATAATATAGCATATAATATATAACATATATAATATATAACATATATAGCATAAATGTTATCAAAGGCCGCTACTCAACACAACACAATTTTTTTTTTTTAACCTAGCCTCAATATTTTATTTGTTTAACTTTTTGTTAAATGCAAAAAAAATAACTGGTGCAGTTATTGAACTATGCTAAAATAATAATATTTAGAAAGCCATTCTTAACATAGGGAGAGAAGAGTGTTTCGTAACTATTCTGCACTTTCAGTTAAATGAACGAGTCTCTTTCACTAGCCCGAACGCATGTTTCCTTTCACCTTTCATATTTTGCAATTTTTATTTACCAGGTGGCTTCCGCCATTTTTTTTTTTTCGCCTGCTATTAGTCAAAATAACCATTCTTTTACATTCTCCTCGTTTCTTTTTACTTGTTTAATCACGTGTGTTATGTATTCGTCCGTTTTAGCTGCTTTTTTTTTTTTTTTTTTAATTTCTTCCAGCGTAACAGATAATTCGCTAACGGTATTAATCAATACTCCCGTTAGTTCTTGATTTAGTGCTGCAATCACGATTTCTCCCAACAATTCAGTGTTGTCTGGGATCATTCTCGAAAGACCATCCGCGTGTGCGGGTTTTTGTTTTTTTATTTACATAGGCATCGCCACTTATCAAGGCCAAGAGGCCACTCGAGGATAAGGGTTAAAAAGTGTACAGTAGAAATTGGACAATATAGTAATCGTCAGTAATGGAAATTCGGTAAACTTTTTCACTTATATGGAACGGCTCATCAAAAACTTGTTTACGTTAGACTTGAAGACAACCATATTATCGTCAGCTGGAAAGCAGGAAAACGGAAGACAATTCCATAGGCGTGCAGTTCTAAGAAAGAAGCTTTACTCATGGAATCTACGTTTAGGTTTAGGCACAGATAAAGAGTGGGGGGGGGATTAGTGATAGTGTTTTCTGCTAGACGGGTGTTTCTTATAAAAGTTTGGCGAGGAGGAACCACAGATTGGTGCTCAGCCGAGCACTTGCCATGAAAATAACGATAAAGCGGGGACAAACTCGCAACATTTCTTCTGTGAGAAAGAGGTTGCAGGGAAGAGAAAAGGACACCCCTTACGAGGCTATGAAGTCTATTTTGAACTCTATCAAAACAGGATAAGTCCGTTCTAGCAGCTCCTGCCCAGATGTGGTTACAGTACTCTATCCTTGGACGTACCTGGCTCTTATATAGATAAAGGATGCATCAGCAGTGAGATATCTACTGGATCAATAGAAGGATCCCACCATTTTTCCAGCGGCCTTGGCAACAGATTTAATGTATGTGTTCCATTTAAGATCAGGAGTAAAGGTCAAGCCCAGAAGCTTGTCAAAATATGAGGCCTCCCCAAGACGAGAGCCGGACGACATATTATATTTTGAAGATGTAATTTAATAAAATCACACTCAGTCTTTGTAACCTATTTGCGGAACGTGTTTTTTCGATCCACAAATCGACAATAATGGTTTATGATCGGTTGGTAGATGTTCTTCCATGAGTAAATCTATGAAATTTTGTTGCGAGTCCCTCCTCAATTTGATTATCGTTTCTCTCCGCAGACAGTAAAACTTTGTAAACATGAGCTATATGTTTTGTTACTCTATCGTTAAATTTATGTAGGAACACGACCCCTATGCTATAATCACTTGCATCTACGACTACAATTAGTTCCTTTTTCGAATCGTAGTGTGCTACGGCTAGATCCGATAAGCACTTTATTTAATGAACTGTTGCATACTCTCGTCCGGCGCCATTTCTTATTTTTTATTTTTTTTTATTTATTTATTATTTTTTTTTAATTTATTTTTTATTTTTAATTTTTAATTTTTTTACTCAATTTATTTAATGTGGCTTTCAATTCATGCATATTAAGAATACAGTGTAACCCGGACATAAGAGACTTAATATCCGGGGGGGGGGGGCCTACAACTTTTATATCCGGGTTACACTTATATCCGGGCTTCTTATATCTGGGTTACCCTATACATTAACAAAGGGTTGCCCTATACATTAACAAAGGGTTACCGTATACACTAACAAAGGATTACCCTATACATTAACAAAGGGTTACCCTATACATTAACGAAGGCTCTATCAGAGAAAATTTCTCTTATATCCTTTTTTCTTATATCCGGATTACACTGTATATAAACTGTATTAGTTTGCTAAAAAAATGTTTGTACTTTAATTACGTTATTTGGAGTATGCATATTTTGCATGGTTTCCGTTCTTTTTTGGTTCGATCTTCCTTCATAATTGATTATCCGATTCAAATATTCTTTTGTTGATACAAAGTTCTCACTTCAAGTCCAGCCATAAATCTCAATTCTTCTAAAAACCTCTGACGTGACTCGTGTTCTTCGACATTTTCATGTTGTCTAAATACAGTGTAACCCGGATATAAGAGACTCGAATATAAGAAAAACGGATATAAGAGAGATTTTTCTCTGGTCCCAAACTAGAGCCTGTGTTAATGTACAGCCTGACTCGGATATAAGAAACACCGGATATAAGTGAGTTGTAGTGACCGGATACAAAGTCTCTCATATTCGGGGTTACACTGTATGTCATTGCGTATTCCAAACTAGATAACATCGTATCCATAATTTGTTAGGACAGGTTTTCATGTTACTTTAAAACCGAAAGGCAACCCTTTTTATCTGTATAACCCTCTATGTGTTTTAATGGTTAAATACTTTTTAAAAAATTTTTTTCTACTTTGTATATATACTTCTTACAAATCAATTTTCGAGAGTGCTACCACCATTCAACTTCGAAAATATCTCCTCTGGTGTGGGAGGTGGATACAAGTGATTCCTCAGGCATTAATTCAGCCAGATTGATTCAGTCCACGCAGACCCTTATCTGATTATGTTTTTACGTAAAATGTAGGCGGTTCCCATTCGGAGTAGTCTAATTTGTTAATAACTCCATTTTTCTCTAACCTTCCTAATTCTTTATCCATCGTTTCTATCGAAGATAATGGAACTGGTTTTGCATTGTCTTTCAGTTCTGGGCCAAGATCACATTGTAGTATCTGTTCTGATGTTACACTTCACTTTTTTTTTCTTTGGTCAATGAAAGAGGAATTCTTCATGACAGAATCAACTCTTATTTTTGTTCCTTTCCAGAGTCCTCTTTTATGGGGAGAGCTGGATTTTCTCCACATTAAAAACCGACCATGTGTCTAACTCTGCCCTCGTGGCAAATAAATAGAAACAACCAAGTTCTTCAGCAAAAACTTTAAATTTGCTTTTTAAATCCTTAAATTTTTCATCAGTCTGTTCTGACTTTACCATTTGTCGACGCATTTAATCTGCAAAACACGTTTATCGGCTTCTCAAATTAAATGTTTGACAAATAATCATTTTACGGGTTTTGTTGTCGAGTGTTACTAGCATCGAATTCTCCTTTGAATTTTAGTTTTCTACTCAAAATACCTCTGTGCTATTTTTCTGTATTTCGTTAGTCAGGTTTGGCAATCTTTTTCTAATCTTTGTAGAACTTGAAACCCCTTGTGTTCAGCTAACAGTTAATATACCGACCATTAACCTTTATGGGAACATATTCTCTTTTGTGGTTATTTTTCGTAACCAGCGATAAAACTGCGTTTATATTTTAGGCTTTTGAAAATTTTCTTTCTACATATTGAAGCTTTGTGCCCCGTCTGAGCACATTCGAAACAAATCCTGTTCCTAAGATAAAATATATTTGTAGGAGGATTCAATCTCCTTCGTGCTTTTCAATGAGTTTCTCTTTTATACGTTCTTTTTATGAAGTTCTTTTCCCTTTTGTTATCACGCTTGACTTTTTAAATTGGAACAATATTTTTTTCTTCAGTGCATGATGCCCGTCTCATATCAGTTTCTGAATATTTCTTCTATACTTTCTTTAATGTTATTTCCGTATCTTGTCCTAACATTGACAATATCTTCGACTATCCTCATTCGATGCCAAATCCTGTACAAATATTAAACACTTAAACATGTCTGCTTTCAGTTAAGTTTGAACCGTTCACACGGGGCATTTATTTTCCGGTGTATGTTACGAAATCTTCACCGCTGTCCTTAATTATGTTCAAACATTTATATCTGGTACAAAACAGACTATTCTGTTCTCCCAACATTTTGGATGAAGTTTCTACAGTTTCTTCAAACGGTTTATTCGGCAAAATGTAATTCGTATACTTCGTATTTTCGTGAACGCCTAACGTTTGTAATAATAACCATTATTGAATATGGAAGGGAACAAACCCCGATAATTAGAAAAACGAAGTGAATAGGATTGAAAATAATATTTATTAAAGGAAAAGGCTATAATCGAACTCGGTGATTGAAAGTTAAAAAGAATACATATTGCTATTTAGATGCGATTCCAGGAATGTAGAGAATTGTCCATGGTAGTTAGAAATAACTATAAAAACAAAGTTAGGTCAGAGGGGGCGAATCGGACAATATAAATTAAGCAATCTCTTTGTATTGCCAAAAACGTGTTGGAGTCATATGTAATATGCAAAATCCACATGTTTGATCACGTTCTGACATCACAAAGAAAGATAGTATCAATATATTCAGTCAATTTAGAGTTCAAAATCAGTTGAGTTCAGTTCAGAAAATCCAGAGTCGGGAGAGTTGGCAGTTAAGAGAGGAGAGTTAAGTTAGCCTAAGCCCCTTTCGGAAACGAGGCAGAAAGGAAGACAAGACAACGTAGAAATATAAAAGGCATCGAATTCACACCATTCTCATCACTAACTGGAATGTCTTTTCGTTATTTGTAAGCTTTTGTTTACGTCGTTTTTTTCAACCGCAAGGTAATGTGTCTTTGTCCTCATCATGTAAAAGAACTTTGAAATAAACCCCTTCCAAAGTGTTAATTGTATCTCTCCTGTGTTTTGAAAAGAACAGTCCATTTCACATCTCTTCACATCTCTCTCAGCTTCCTATTATAAACGTTGTCATCGCCGTATACGCTATTATAAACAACGTCTTGTCCTCCGTTATAGGACGTCACGTCCCCATTATGAACCATCCCTTGCTTCACAACAGACATCGGTTTGGTAACCCACTAGTCAATACACTCTTTTCATCGGACCATGATTGACATCTTTTTGCAAAAATTGCCTCATGCCTTTTGAAGTCCGTAGGAAAAAGTCATTTCTTCCTCGGGTTTATAAATGAATTCTGACAGTGGTTTTGCTATGCCCTCTGCAGAAAAAAGGGTTCGAACCTTGCACAAGTTCGCCTTGCTTTAACAATATTTTATTTATTTTTATTAATTTATTTATTTAATTTTTGCAAAATGTTCAGTTCTTTTATAATTTGTTTCTGCACATTTGTCTGTCCGTTTCTGGTGCATTTCTTATGGTTGATTGGTTGTTTTTGTTTTACGGCATATCAACTCTTTTCAGGTTATTTAATGCCAAATCCAGTTATTTTGAAGAAAAGTTTAATAGAATATATTTTTTTTTCAAGTCGGTTTCTATTTAACTCATAGTTGGAACCCTAACAGGTACTTCCACTCCGAGTCATAGTGGACCTGGGAGCAATGGCAATTAAAGGGTGGCTCCACACTCCCCAAACCCGCAAGCTGGGGTCTCACCATCGAATATAGTTTAAGGCCATATTCAGGACCGGTACATTTCTTATGGCTGTACAAGCTAATGTTGTAATTGTTGTACCGCTGCGACTAGCGTGTTTGTCAATTCCGCTACTTTTCCATGTTCAGCATAAAACAGAAATACGTACATTTAACACAAAATCCAACCAGTTGCCAATAATTAAATACTTTTGGTAAGACAACGTAGGTTGACTCACCTCTAATGAAGGAGGGGAACCCCCCCCAAAAAAAAAAAACTACAACTTGGATGTCTTCAAGTCCAACATTAACAAATTCCTAATGAACCGCTCCCTTAAGTAAACACTTCATCAAATCTCCACACTAACGTAATGTACTTGCAATAACCCTTATTCCTGAGTGGCTTCCGGGCCTTGATAAGTGGTGATCACTGTGTAAAAAAATATATATATAACATTTACCCATTATATATATAACATTTACCCATGATATATATATATATATATATATATATATATATATATACATATATATATATATACATACATATATATATATGTAATGGGCAATTGTTATATATATATATATATATATATATATATATATATATAATGGGTAAATGGTAAATGGAAAAATAACACGAAGAAATAGAAAGTGCTCAATACTGTTGTAGAGCAAAATATATTTTGTTACCGTTTTTAATCTGCTTGGTTACACCTTTCGATTACCGAGTTGTGTAAACGATCCGATAATAAATAATGAAATTATTGAATCGTTAACACGACTCGACAAACGAAACATGTGTAACCAAGCAGATTTAAAACAGTAACTAGCAAAAGTACCCGTCGTTGACTGGGTTCAAAAACAGCCTACAGAAAATGGACTCTGATTTATGAAAGTATGATAGGTTATGAAAAGGAAGGGTTGTAAAGAGATAGCTTCGAATTTGGGGGTATCAAAACCAAAGCAAAATATGATGAAATTAAAAATAAAATAGATAAAGCCCATAATTTATTATACCATACCCGTTCACACTAAACCACTTATCACAATATTCTGTGGATCTATATTAAAAAAAAACTTGTTAAACTTTGTGATATATTTCCATTCTATGGGGGTCAGGCGCGAACGAACACCCCATAATTTTATCATACCATATTTCTTCAAACTGAAACATAATTATCAAAGTATACTTACGCAAATAGATATGAAAAGTCTTTATTAAAGTTTGTGCCTATTTCCATTCTATGGAGGCCAGGCGTGAACACAGACCCCACAATTTTATTATACCAGCCCTATTTAAGTTAAAACATACTTATCAAAGTATTATTATGTACATCTATATCAAAAACACTTGTAAACGTTTTTTTTTGTTTTGTTTTATTTTTTATTTTTTATTTCCATACTTTGTGGACCAGGCGCGAACGCAGATCCCACAATTTTAATTAATCATCATCATGCCAGACCAAACATACCACTTCCTGTGTCTCGATACATCTTCTATCATTATATGGTATCAGTTTTCTATAATAGTCAACCATATAGTAGCCTATTCGTGAGCAGACACACACACAGACGTTCAGCTTTATATTATAGATATATATATGAGCAGGGAAACCCAACATCGCTCGGGATTGAATCAAATCGATTGATTGCCTGCTTTAATTGGAGATCCATCGCTTAAGCTTCACCTGTCTCCCCCCCCCTCATTGACATAGTTCGCAATACATTGTAGTCTACATTGCACTGGTGTTAACCTTCTTCAGTTTTATGCAATTATTTTTTCATATATAATGGCTGGGGTTAAAGTTTACATTCCAAAAATCAAGTATCATGGTTTAATTGTGCTCTAAACAGAAACATTCATTTCGAACTCGATCCTGCCATTTTATACGAATGTCCTTTCTGCTTGTGTGGTAATAACAATTCTCAAATGCACTTGTGATTTTAGGCTGTGTAAGGTGTTAACTTTGATCAAAATCGCCTGTAACTTCTTTCATCGGATTATTTCTACTATCAATTATGAATACTTATCAAAGACATTCTGATACAAAACTTATCTAAGAACACTGCCAGTCATATTTAGTACCTTTGTGTAAAATGTCATAAAAATCGGCCCAACCGTTTTCGAAATTATATGTAACGAACCTACACACACAAAAAAAAATTTCATTTCATATATATATATATATATATATATATATATATATATATATATATATATATATATATATAGAGAGAGAGAGAGAGAGAGAGAGAGAGAGAGAGAGAGGAAATAAAATGGAGGTGAAAGCACCTGAATACTCAACGTTTCACCCTATTTATGTGGGCTTTTTCAAGAGGGATGGTCATTGAAAAAGCCCGCATAAATCGGGCGGAACGTTGAGTATTCAGGTCCTTCCGCCTCCATTTTATTTCACACACACACACACACACACATACACACACACACATATATATATATATATATATATATATATATATATATATATATATATATATAATAGAAAAATCGTATTGAAAATAAATTCAAATTTAAAAAAAAAACATAAACACCTGTAAAGAAGGTATACAGAATTTTTAATTATCCGACAAGGAATACAAATAAACTTGAAAGACCTTATTCCGCGAAGTTTCGGATATATATTAGTGTGTGTGTGTGTGTGTGTGTGTGTGTGTGTGTGTGTGTGTGTGTGTGTGTGTGTGTGTGTGTGTGTTTATTTGGGTAACATTCTTTCGTTTAGACATTATTACCATTATTATTACAGTAGAACCTCGGAATAAG
>NC_136513.1:34235830-34260830 GCF_053919585.1 Euprymna scolopes
TATGTATATAAATAAACATATATACATATAACACACACACTCACACACATACACACACACACACACACACACACATATATATATATATATATATATATATATATATATATATATATATATATAGTAAGTTATAAAATGTATATGGCGATTAAGCTACACTGGATATTCCGCGTTTCATCCACTCTAGGATTCTTCAGGCTTATGCGCGAATTCTGTGGTTGTTTTTCGTTTTTATATGCGCATCTTCTATTGGGATTTTAGTTAGCCAATCAGCTTTCTAGTATCCACCGCTCCCTTCCTATCAGCCAATGAGTATGCATTTATCGGACAAAGGCCTATTTGACCTCTGGTTGTCCTGTTCCTTTGTGTGTGCTCTATTTAGCCTGGATATTTAGCTTCTTGATCTGTTTTAAATCTAGGTTAGTGTTTTTTGTTATTAATGTTAGTTTATATAAATATATATATGTGTACACACATATATATATGCACATATATATACATATATATATATGCATATATTTAAAACAGATCAAGAAACTAAATATCCAGGCTAAATAGAAGACACACAATGGAACAGGTCAACCAGAGGTCAAATAGGCCTTTGTCCGATAAATGCATGCTCATTGGCTGATAGGAAGGGCGCGGTGGATACTAGAAAGCTGATTGGCTAACTAAAATTTGAATAGAAGATGCGCATATAAAAACGAAAAACAACCACAGCATTCGCGCATAAGCCTGAAGAATCCTAGAGTGGATGAAACACGGAATATTCAGTGTAGCTTAATCGCCATATACATTTTATAATTTATTAACTAGCTCTACCTACGTATTGAGCACTTTTGAAGTAAATACTTAAAGTTTACGCATAAATCCATACTTTCGTATATTAATTTATGTGAGTAAATGAAGTAGTTATATATATATATATATATATATATATATATATATATATATATATATATATATATAGAAAGAGAGAGAGAGAGAGAGAGAGAGAGAGAGAGAGAGAGAGCGAAAGATAGCGATTATACTGAGGAAGACCGAGGGTATAATCGAAACTATGTTCTTGTAAAAAACGTTTTTAAGTTTTGTTGATAATAATATTTTGTATTCTTGTACGTCAACAATGGTGAATGCTCTGATGAACTGCAAGCACTTGTGTCCCCACGACGTGAACACCCTCGACAGACCCGACAAGCTGCAAGGTCCCACCCCCACACTGTAGAGATCCCTAGATGTAAAAGATCTTTCTACTCCAGTAGTTTCTTCCCCAGAACTGCTAGACTTTGGAATTCCATTCCAGGTCACTGCTTCCCCAACTGTACTGACATGCATAAGTTCAAGTGCAACGTGAACCAACATCTTGCTGCCCAAATCCCTACATAGATGTTTCCCCTGGTAGTAGCCCTCTATACCAAAGTGGCAATGTGCCTTGTTTGGGGTGAAAATGTAATAATATATATATATATATATATATATATATATATATATATATATATATATATATATATATATATATATTCCCCAAACCTCTGTCTTTGATGGAGGGGAGGCGAAATATTAATATTTCTCATACGTTATATATCCCGTCTTTTTTAAATAATGGTACGATTATGAATATCTTCAGTATCAAATAGTCCTTATTCACTGTGAAATTTACTTTATGTATGAAAACCAAAGAGGGGAGAAATAACATATGAGAACTATTTGGAATCAAGTCTCCCCTTGCTGTTATTTCATATCATTTGAAACAATAGCAGCAAGCTTTAAGCTAAGGCTGGAGCATGGGTCTTTCTCAGTTATGGTATGTGGTGTAATTTGGAGTGATGGTCACTCAGTGCTGGTGGAGTGCGAATAAATCATCAATAAATATGTTTCAATATAACGTGAAGGACTCCGACCAATATTCTCACGTGATAAAATGAAACAAGTTAACTCTCTATTTATGGAAGACCGAACTCTTTGTCACTTTGTTTGGGCAACACAACATTAGTTGTGCCACAATGGGATTAATCAACTTCCATGGTCAAGTCAGTCCTCGGATATGAACCCAATTAAAAACATTTGGGACATACAAGGCATCAGTAAATAAAATAAACTTTTTTGTCTGTGAATTTTGCTTTTATTTATTAATTTTGTTTGGGATACTTTCCATCTTCCGAATAACCGTCTTCACTTCTGACAGAAAAAAATGTTGCATACACAGCAGAATTCCGGAATACGATGGCCCTAGGATACGGTCTTTTCAGGTTATGATGTGGAAAACGATGTGTTATTGCCCCTGGTTACGAGTTTTGCCCCGCCTTACGGTGTTATTTATAAAGTTATTTGATTGTGTGTGTGTGTGTGTGTGTGTGTGTGTGTGTGTGTGTGTGTGTGTGTGTGTGTGTGTGTGTGTGTGTGTGTGTGTGTGTGACATACCGTACTGTATTTTGTTACAAATTTTTATTCCCGTATCCCGGAGTTCTTAATATATGTATATATATATATATATAACCGAAGTTAAACAACGTTGAGCCTGGCCAGTACCAGATGGGTGACCATTTGGGAAGATTAGGCGCTATATGAACCGCGCCGAATCGTAGAAATTTCCAGGTTGGTATCTGGGGTCGCATTAATTTACTGGAGGAGATGCACCTCTAGTCTTCCTTAAGACATGTATTTAGGAAAAGAAAAATCTGATGTAAAAACCTGCAGTCTACTGTATACTTTGTCTTGTGGTAGTCATCTGCACCGACAAAGGTTAGCAGTAATACCCAAAAGAGTGGTTTGTTCTACACAGAGTCTTCACCACTATAAACAAACATTAAAATCAACAAGTTCGTGGACACCGTTAACAAAGTCCGTCCAATACGAACTACGCAAGACATTTTAGAACGTTACTGCTTTTCCGTATTAGACATGCGTAGTTTGCATTAGACGGACTTCGTTAACAGTGTCCACGAACTTGCTGATTTTAATACTCGAATTTTCATCGACTCTATATATTTTAACTTATCGCCGTTTACTGTATATTTTAGTTTTTACTTTTAATTCTCATTTTCGCTCCTTCGCACTTTTATTTCAACACCTGTGATGATTCATGGACGAATCGAAAGCGCTCGTGACAGCAACAATTATGGAACTTTATTTAATATTATCCTTATATATTTAGATAGATAGATAAATTATATATATATAGATAGATAGATATAATTATTTATATATATATACACACACACACACACACATATATAGATAGATAGATAGATAGATAGATAGATAGAAGTAGAGCATATATATATGTCCTCATATGATTGAGATTGTCGGACTGACTTCCTCATCTTGGTTGTTATCGTGTGTGTGTGTGTGTGTGTGTGTGTGTGTGTGTGTGTGTGTGTGTGTGTGTGTGTGTGTGTGTGTGTCCTCCTTATATATATGAGGACAGACTGAAGGAAATGCTATTCCGAACTTATATGTAACAGGCAAACTTTGATTTTTGACCGCCGTTCCGTTGATCTGTTCATGTTTATATATTTATGTTTATTTATTTTCTCTATTTTTATCTTTATTTATTTTTTTAAGGGTAGATTTTGAAACCTTTCGAATAAAAAGCTGTTAAACGTATAAACACACGTTGAGTTTAAAAGCAGCGTGTATGATAAAGCGAAAATTAAACAAACCTTGACGATAATAAACTTGACGGCTTGTTTCTGGAAAAATATTTAGTGGGAATGTCGCAAAACTCTGTGTGTGTGTGTGTGTGTGTGTGTGTGTGTGTGTGTGTGTGTGTGTGTGTGTGTGTGTGTGTGTGTGTGTGTGTGTCCTACTAATATTGCCAGTATATGTTTACAACTTTACCAACCACTCTTCACACGTAGATAAGACTTGATATTGAAAAAGGGTCTACTTTAGTAAGAACGGGAATCTTGATGAGTCAGCAATTTATTGGGGTAAACTTTAAAAGCAAGAATAAATTCAATAAAATAGACAGCGTCCACTTCATCATGGCGGCCATATTTGAAATTCTAAATTGCGAAGCGGTGTTAAACCCTTAACTATTTTAGGCTGCGAAACATTTTGTAAATTTTTCTTGTATAATTAATTAAAAAAAAAAAAAACAGCTTGAATAAATTGTTCTTCGTGATATTTGCATATTGATTTTCAAGAAGTACATTTTGTTAATTAACAATTACTTGTTAATATTTATTTAATAAATGTATTTCATTAAAAACTAGCCTAGGTGCCCGGCGTTGCCCGGGTGTTTAGATGTGTGTGAGCAAAAAAAAAAAGTGGTAGCAGGCAGGTTTGAACCCGTACCGCGAAGCGGAAAAGAACATGAAAAATAATGACGTGACGTATTTGCTGTTACGCCCATCGCCAAACCGGAAGTGGTGGAAGTTTAAATTAAGGCTAGTCAATCGAAAAGCGGCGATGACTTTCGAAAATATTGGCGAAAAAAAGCGACCCTCCCCCTGTTGAAAGGTGCCCAGTTAAGGCTGAAGGAATTAATGTTTTTAGCCAATTTTTTCGATATTTGTCGTCCGAAGGGGCGCGCATCAAAACAATATCAATCTCGTAAAAATCTGTCGCTTCTGTCGAAAATTTTGGGCAGACATATATGCATACATACATACATACATACATACATACATACATACATACATGCATACATACATACATACATTTAAACAGACTGGTGAGATATATATAAAATATAATTACAACGTTGGTATCTGTTCACTGTCTGATGATAAAAATTATTTTAACTTAATAACTGTCTGTTATGTTGTAATATAATTATATTTGGTTAATAATTATTACTTAATAATTAATAATTAATAAATAAAATATGTATAAATAATTATAATATTTACATTATTTTTTAAAAAGTCAATCATAGAAAAAATATTGGTTTAATTATTTTTTCGGACACTGAAAAAATAATTTCGAAAAAGTATATTGATTTTATTAGTTGTTAGTAATCAAAAGAATTGTTGAAAAAGCTTTGTGAAGAGCGCGTAAGTTAGAAGGGGAGGTAATTCATTTTCAAAAAACGTTTAAAAAAAAAAAAGAAAGATCTAACTGAGTTATTTCCGTTGTGTTTACTTATTGCAGGGCTCGCAAGAAATGCGAATGCGCGATGCAGTGAACCGTGATTTACAATTACGTCCGCACAAATCGGTCGCATACCCAAATTACAACTAAATAATAATTGATTGTTTATTTACCAAGTCCATATACCGACCAATTGGGATAAAACCCAACAAGCAATTTAATCAATGTAGTTTTTTTTTCCACGTGACATTAGAATGTTCATGACAAGAGCGAATTTTAAGCAAAACAAGTCTGAAACCAAACCAATTAGAATTTAAAAAAAAAAAAACGACAATAGCAGAGTTTAAATTCCAACTTTTTTATGTATTATTTCATCGATATTTCTATTTCACGACTTACGTACACGCGCACAAAATTATACATTAAATTTAATTTGTTTTTTATATTGTATTTAGACATTCAGTAGGTAAGGTTTATGTTTTTGTCATCGGCAAGATGATTACCATAAAAAGAACTACGATTTAAACGTGTTTTTTTTTTAGTCTTCTTTTAATGCGTATTTAAGCTACGAATTCTAATATAATAGCCGTTATGATCTTAGTTATGATATAATGGAGCTTTTTATGGCGAACAACAACAAAAAAAGCTTTAGTTTAGTAGTATAAAGATGTAGTATTCGACATTCGTAACAGTATACGTACATGTATGCGCGTGTGTACTAGGATCGATAAGAATCTATATACTGTGGATTTTCCGTACGTGATTTGCTGAATGTGAGTTTGCGCCTTATAATTTCTTGTCATTTATTCTGTTTACCAATTTATATATATATATATATATATATATATATATATATATATATATATGTGTGTGTGTGTGTGTGTGTGTGTGTGTGTGTGTTAGTATGTCTATTTATACACACATGCTCTGTTCATTCATCGAGCACTCTTTAATAATCACAGAAGTCTTAGTTGCTATATATCATGGAAACTAAAACTGTGCAAATATTATATATATATATATGTGTGTGTGTGTGTGTGTGTGTGTGTGTGTGTGTGTGTGTGTGTGTGTGTGTGTGTGTGTGTGTGTGTCTCGGCAGTGGAGTGGAAAGTATATCTTATTTTTCTTTTGTTAATGTTATTGGAATTTTTTCCTTTTTTCCTTGTGCACATTTTTGTGAATTTTCCCATGGATTTCTGCCTTTGGGTTGACCGTCTTCTTCCGGTTGCGGGATTTTGGGATTTTGCTTGTGCGGATGGAAATTCAGTTAACTTTCTTGAGGTTGCATATTTGGATTTTACCGTCACTGGATTATTTATCTTCCACCAAACCATCCATTCATGTATAATCACCTTTTTCTTCGCCATGTTCCCTCTACTTCACTTTTTTTTGTTTTCAAGTGGGATCTTTGACTTGCTTGTTGTTTCGTCAAATACTTTTGCATGCAAAATCCGATCTTGCATTTTGCTAATTCCTACCCTCTGATGAAAAGGAAAGTATTTCTTCGAAACTCCGCGAAAGGACTATCCACTTATCTAGAGTTTCCTTTTCAGATTAAATATGTTTTTAACTCATTTCAAAGTGTTTTTTAACATGTTTTATTAACTGTTTGCTCGTATATATATATATATATATATATATATATATATATATATATATATATATATATATATATATATATATATTTAAAGTGATGGTTGTGTTGTTCCAACGAGAGAAAGAAATGTATATTTAAAAGAGTGTAGCTATCAACAATTATTTCAGCCTTTTATCATATTTTTATTTTAAAATATTTTTATAACGCGTTTCAAGCTTTGTTTCGCTCTCTTCAGATATGTTTGTAAAAAGTTTTCTGTTTTTTTTATGAGAGTATGAAATGTTATTTTTACATCTAAATGTGTTTTTCAGAGTGATGTGGTCTCAGAAATTCTGTTCCCAATAGTAAGTTTTGGTAGTGTCCAGTCAGAGTTAAGTTCAAAAGGGGGGCTTTTGGTCCATTTGGTGAAGGCTTTTATGTTTTCTTATGACTTTCTTTTTTGATGTATAGCACTCACTCGCACACAATCACACACACACATACACATACATACATGTACATATACATATACACATGCATACGCACGCAGATATATACACATATACACACACGCATATACACAGAAATATATGTAGGCGCATACATATGTACATACCCACCTATACACACACGTACTCACACACATCCACCCACTAACATATCACACATATATTGGTTAATTTTTTTGTCTTTCCCAATCAAAACACACAGGCATACATGTACTTAATCATTCAAACACAAGTACACGCACACACACACAAATAAGATGGAGAATAGGTAAGAGGTGATACACACGCACACACAATCACACACATACATATACATGCACACACATATATATACATACATGTATGCACATACACACTCACATACATACACATACGTATGCAGGCACACACATATACATACACACACACGCATATATATAGAGACATATTCAGGGGCTCACACATATGCATACATTCATATACAAACATACACAACGATTACATTTACCCACCCATATATATGCATACATATACACACACACACATACAGATGCGTATACATTCACCCACCCATATATATATATATATGGACACACGCACCCACCATCACACACACACATACATATTCATACACCCATACCTCACATATATATTGGTTGAAGTTTTCTTTCTTTCCTAATCCAAGCACATATGCATACATGCATTCAGTTACCCAAACATAACTGCACGCACACACACAAACAAGATGGAGGATAGATAACAGATGATATATATACACACACACGCACACACAATCACACACATACACGCATACATACACATACACACGTATATATGCACACACATATGTGTGTACATACACATACACATACACACGTATAATTTCTAATTGTTTGTTTAGTTTAGGGAAATGGTATTATACTGGATATGGATGTGCGCGCCCGTGAAAGTGTGCGCGTGCTTTATTGTGCTTGTTTTGTTTCGTGTGTGAGGGTGCACATTTACCTAAGTATGCATGCGTGTAAGTATATTTTGTGTTTTGCCTATTTATGTGTATAATTATTGAGAGATGTTTAAAGCGGGGTTGAACTTTGCTATGAAGTTTTTTCTTGTGTTAGTAAGTAGAAGTAGTTGTCAGTTTGGAAGATGAGCATTATCTCGAATTTGCCTCCACTGCATGTGTGCATATGCTATGATACATGCAGGTGTCTATTTTCCGCGATTTTGATGTTGGATCGGTGTAGGGCTACTCTATTACTAAGGTTTTTTTGTGGCGCATATGTAGGATTTATCGCATGCTGCACATTTTATTATATAGACCACGTTTTTTGAGGTGCAGTCTAGTTTTTTTTTATTTTGAATGTTTGTATGGGGGTTCGTGAATGTGTATGTGTTTCCCTCTAATAATATGTTGCAGACTCTACATCGTTGTTTGTTGCATTTTGTGACTCCTTTTGTTGTGTCTTGATTGAGTTTGGATGAAGTAAGAATGCGTTTTAGGTTTTTGGGTTGACGTTTGCTTTTTATTATTTTTGTTGTTTTAAGGAAGGTGTTTAGTTTTGGTTAAGTAGGACGAAAGTTTTCGTTATCTCTGTGGGTTGTTTTTTGTTGTGTGTGGAGACGTATGTTAGGATTTGTTCTTTGTTTCGTTCTTTAGGGGTTCTCAAATCTTCTACTGGTATATTTATCGCAAGTTGAATCCCTTTGTCTATAAGTTGTGGTGGGTATTTTCTTTTTCTTAGATTTATTCGTAGTTCCTTGAGTCGGATTGTCCGAAGGTTTTTGTCCGTGATTATGGTGCAGATTCTACGTGCTAAGGTGTAGAGAATGGCTTTTATGCAACTTTTAAGGTGGTGACTTTTAAAGTGTAGGTATTGTTGGGTGTCTGTAGGTTTGCGGTAAATGTCTGTGATAATGTTATTGTCTTTAATCTTTATCATTATATCTAGGAAGGGTAATTCTGTAGAGCTTTGTTCTATGGTGAATTTAATTTTTAGGTGTAGGTTCTGGAGTATGGTGTGTAAGTCTGTGATGTCCTTCCATATGCGTTTCCACAGGATGAAGCAATCATCAAGGTATCTTTTCCAGGATTCTATAAACAGTTTTTTAGGGCTGTGGCCAAATTTTTGTTCTATCTTTTCATATAAGGTTTCTTCGAGGTAGGCTAATGTAAGGGTTGCGTAAGTCGGTGCCATTTTCGTTCTCATTGCTGTACCTAGTGTTTGTATGTAGTTGCCATTGTTGAATTCGAAGGAATTATTATTTAGGATTATGTCTATACTATCGATAATGAATTGCTTTGTGAATCTAGGATGTAGTGTTTGTGCGTGTTTGTTGATCCAAAATGTTATTGCTTCTTTTCCTAATTCATGGGGTATATTACTATATAAACTGCTAACGTCAAATGTAACTGACAGTGTCCCGTTTTCTACTGTATGTGGTAAGATAGTAAGAAAGTGGATGTCGTCCCTTATGTAGCTCTTAACTTGATCTGTGAAAGGTTGTAATAAGATGTCTATTAAGTTGCTAAGTCTGCTTATCGGACAGGCTGGTCCTGCTACAATGGGTCTAAATGTAAGGTAACTAGGGTTTGGGGCGCTAATATATTCTGAGTTTTGTGTATCGATGGCAAGTTTTATTACGTCAAATTTGTGTATTTTGGGCAGTCCGTAGAAGTTGTTGGTCTTTGTAATGAAATTTGTGAGGAAGTCCTTTTCTTTCTTTTTTAATATTTTGTTGTGTGTTGTACAAAGTTTTGTGATTTTTGAGATGATGGTGTTATCTATGTTGGTACTAATGGGTTTATAGTAGTTCTGTAATTTTTGTTTCATAATAAGTTTTGTCCATGATTACTACGGCACTGCCTTTGTCTGCTTCATTTTTATTATGTCATTATTATTACGAATCTTTTCGAGTGCTTGGTTTTGATGTAATAAAACTTGTATATATATATTTAAAAAAATAAAGACAATGGATTATTAGATAAAACATTTAGATCTATAAAAAGGATCAACAAAGATTAGCAATATTGTTTCAAAACTGGGAACACAATTTTAGTTATATCGATGGTGAAATAATTGATACGGTTTCTAGATCAATAAAATAGCTTAACAAAAATTAGCAATATGAATTCATCAACAAAAAAAACTACAAAAAAAAACAATATTAGTAATTAAAGAATGGGAATTAATTGATACTGTTGAAAAATCCTAGCTAATTAAATAATACTCTTCTTCTTTAAATCAAAAAAAAAAACAAGGTGAACCCCCACTTTCATTGAAGTAAAACGTACATGGAGCTAAAGAATATATTTATTAATAGAATGCTTATTAATGGGATATGTATTATTATTATTATTGTTATTATTATTATTATTATTATTATTATTATTATTATTATTATTATTATTATTATTATTATTATTATTATTATTATTATTTAAGAGCTTAATTCCCGAATTGATATTTTTGTATTAAAGCCACGCATAACCTCAAAAAATTATTATTGGATAGCAATCGTAGGTTAAATCTTTGCTAATAAAATCCGTATCATGGTTAAGCTATGCATTAAAAACATATTTTGAATAGGTTAACCTAGTTTTAATTGGATTTGTTTAATTAATAAATAAATCATAAATGTATATTAGCAATTTACCAAACTTAGAAACCTGCATAAACATTAAAATATCGAACAGCTTGAGTTACTTCCTTTCCAATGTTATATTAGGAGTTTGGTAACTTATAATTCAACTAAACCATTAAAATTTCAAACGTACAGAGTCACCTCCCTTTCTACATCTAAAATATCCGATAATCGTAAATCTTAATAGGAAGGAACGAAATAAAAAAATTAAAATTAAAAATAAACTGAGATACTTAATTTTAAATGAAGAATGAGAATGAACTAAGTACAAAGTAATGTTAAACTTCCTTTCCTTGTTGAATAAGTTTTAAACAAAACTTTTTTTAATCACATAAATAGGTTAGCCGATATTTTTGTAAATAAACAAAGCAAATTTCAGATACGAAACTAACATAGAATCGCGACAATATAACTTAGTTATTAGTCCGGATTAGAAGAAATAATTTAAATTAAATAAAGAAATAAAGAAATTTAATTTAAGAAATCAATGAATAGTATTCATAAAACATATAAAATGGGCATAGGTAATTAGTGGTAACATTGTATGATAATTTGTGTGAAAAGTTTTTTAAATGGAGATACGAAAATAGGTAAATATATAAATCTTTAAAAAATACTTTGCAAAGATGAGATATAGGTAAAATATTTTCGCTTGTTTTCTTTTCCTTATAAGGAAAATGGTTTCCATAATGTTTTATTGTTAAAGTGTTTTTTTTATTCAATAAGTCTGAAGAAAAGCTGTTCTTGTGAAAACTTTCAAACGACATAATGTTTGAATTTGTCCGAATAGCCTTAAAACAATTGTAACTAACGACGGAATACACTATTTGTTGCTATCAATCCATTCTTTGATGTCTGGGTTTTTGTAAAAACAATATATATATATATATATATATATATATATATATATATATATATATATATATATATAATTTATATGCTTTCAAATGTTCCAATAACTGTTATTTGTACCAATTGAACAGATTCCACATCATATTAAATTACAAGAGTATACGTGGATTTGTTTTATTTGCATCGTGAACTGCGGGCAACAATAGACTACGTAAGAAAACATCTTGAAGCAATTCTGTAAATAAATGCCACATGCGAGGTCAGGTATTATTTTCCTCGCCATCTGTAAAAGATTAAACATCGTACCTAAGGGCTTTGGACTCGAATTTATTTTCAACGTAAAACAAATACTTCATATGAATACAAAGCAGAACGTGTAATACACATAGCCTCTATCAAACTAAAAAAAAAAAAGAGAAAGAAATATACATATATATATATATTAAACACAACCTACGAGGGACATTCACAAAATTAATGCCTCCTATTTTTTTATATTCCGACCGAATGAATCAGAGGGAATTGCATTGTTATGACTGAACTTATGCATTCATGGCATCAAAGTTTCATCTCTCTGTTGCAGATACTAACGGTGTGATACTGTACGTAATCGGCTCCAGTCTAGGGCGTACGTCAAAAGCAGAGATGCGGCATTGAATTCCTGGCAAAAGTGCATTGAGAATAGTTGTTATTATATAGAAGACTAAACAAATGGTCGCTCTTTTTAATAGTACCACTCCCGTCTTCGTAGCTCTTCAACAATTTGAGTTTTAAAAATGCGAGGCTTTACTTTGGAACAATCTTCGTATGACAAAGCGCGTTTTGGGCCCCCATGCACAGCCACCGTTCATCGTTGGCAAAGGTGCATAAAGAATGGTGGTGACTATGTAGCAAAATAAATTCGGCAGCACAAAAGGTCGCTCGTTTTACTTTTACCACTACCGTCTTCGTAGCTCTATCTTTTTGAGTCAAAAAATAGGAGGCCTTACTTTTGAAACGACCCTCGTACTTATAAATTCCGACAGCAAAGCAAAACAGTATCTCCAAAATGCCTTCTTAACATCGCTGTTTTTCTTGTTGTTTTTGTTGTTTGTTTCTATTTATTTGCCTCACCACGAGGGCAGAGTTCGACACAAGGTCGGTTTTTAATGCATGAAAGGCCAGCTCCCAAAAAGGGGCACTCTAGATAGGAACAAAAATAAAAAAGTTTCTCAGTCAAGAAGGATTTCTCCTCCACTGACCGAGGACAGAAAAGGAAAAGTGCAGTATCAGAACAGATACTACACTTTGCTGCTTGTAGTTGTTGTTTGTTTGTTATCAGTATTTTACTGATATAATCTTCAAGTTCTAATATTGATAAATTTCTCTCTCGTGCGTCCGCCGGTTCTCGAAGATCCCGCCATTACAATAAGTCACTGCACTGATATGATTACGCCAGTCAAGGTCGCTCGCGATTTGCGTGTCTCGAATCAGATGAGACTTAAACCCAATTAACTATTTTGTTCGTTGTTTTATTATTTTTGTTGCAATATTTATTACATCTTAAGAGAGTATGACTACAAAGATTCGAACAATTTCATTTATAACAACGGGTTGATAAGAAACGAACTAACCAGATGCCAGTATCGCTTTCGAAAATATACTGAATCTCTTTGAATTCTTATTCATCGCTTTCCGTCTTGACACGAGGAAGCGTCGACGTTCTGCTGACCCTGACTGGATTATTGCAACAAGACTCCATTCCAGGACGTATTTTGCTCATAGATAGAGGATTACATCAGAAGTGCGATATTTACTGGAACGGTACAATGATCCAAACATTTTCCGGCGACCTTGTCAACGGATTTGATGTATGTGCTCCATTTCAGATCAGAGGTGAAGGTCAAACTCATAAGCTTGTCAAAACATGGGGCTTCCCTAAGACGAGTGGTTGATTATAATTGAGGCCAGATGAAAGTCAGAGCGTGGGTGGCCGAGCGAGAGAATCTTGGTTTTAGATGAATTAAAATTAGCCAGCCACCTGTTTGCTCAAGATCAGAAAAGATTACGATATAAATTTATATCCGAGGGTGTTTCTAAGGATATGCGTTGTCCTTTTTATATAACAACTATTTGTATTTCGCTGCCGCTTGTTCTTCCAGGAATTGTATCAAAATATTTCTTACGATATTTTTATGAGGTCAGTTGCTCCAAAAACAATCGGGGTAATCAACCCTCATCTCCATTTATTTGCGGTTTAAATTTCTAACGACTATGTTCGTTGGGAAAGCAAAAAAAAAACAGTTTTCACTATTCAGCAACAACATCCAATGTGAATACACCTGAAAATGGTCGGGGGTTACATCGGCCAAAACGTTGTGGAAAAATAACCAAGATGGGAATAATAGGTCAAATAATACAAAAAATACTTATCAATCCTTATCTAACGATCTTCTTTTATTCAGTAGGGGTTAGCTTATCGCTAATTGTCTGAAGCACCTCAACCGGAAAATAATGGCGAGGCTGCTCATGCATTTTTGTAGATTAGCATACCCTTATTCTAGTGCACTTGCCCTTAACGTAACATCTGGCCTTGTGACTGACTTTCTAAAAATACGTCATCAAACTTCATTTCGTTCATTTTAGTACTCCAATAGTGTTCTCCATCTTTCGACTGACAATCATTCAATTTCATTATCGCTTATTTACGAATGATTTGAAAATAGTCGGAGGTTACATCGGCCGAAACGTTGGTTGTAAAAAAAAAAAACACCAAGACGAGAATAATAGTCTAAATAATACAAAACATACTTATCAATCCTCATCTCAAAAATATACATTCATCAAATCAGAGACCGTATTGTTTTAAAAGCATTCTTAATCGTTTAGTATTTTGTTAAGCTTTCCCGTCCGGCGCTATTCAGGTCATGGTACAGCCCTTTCACGTTTGTTTCTAATAACAATGTTTACCTTGATGGTTTTTTTCTTATATGTATTTGCCCGCCTGTCCGTCTTTATCATAAAACGTTCTCACTTTTTCATTTGATGTGCTCGGTAAAGGTTCACGCTCCCAGATGCGTTCGTACGAGGTGCTTTCAGTCTTTTTTCGTATGGGCACTTTTTTTATTGCTGGTACACACATAAAACTCTAGTCCTCTTAGAACTGCACGCCTGTGGAACTCTGTTCCGCTTGCCTGTTTCCCTCCCGACTTCAACCTGGATGTCTTCAAGTCCAACACAAACAAATTCCTGATGAACCGCCCCCCCTAAGTAATGACACCTTACAAATTCTCCAATACTATTGCTACACTATCCCTTTGATTACTGTACACACAATAACCCTTATCCCTGAGTGGCCACTGGGCCTTGATAAGTGGTGAACTCCATGTAAAAAAAAATATATATGGTAATGCACTTGTACTGTTCCAACAATTTCTGGAAGGCCTCATGGGGAAGTCCTCTTGTGTGAGTGTGTCAATGATACCCGTCACAGTCTCTTTCATTTCCTTAATTGTCTCATCACGACAGCCTCCAAGTTTTTCCTTGAGCTTAGGGAATAACCAAAAGTCACAGGAAGCAATGTCCGGACTATAGACAACGTCTTTTTTTCTGATTTTCTCTGAGTACTTTTGGGACAAACTTCGCACAAATCTTTCGCATCTTCAGTCCCTCACGAATAATTGCGTGTACAGTTCCCGCACTGATATCAAAGCACTTTTTTATTATTACATTTTAACCCAAATAAAGCACAGTGCAATTTTGATGTAAAGGGCTACTATCAGAAACATAAGTTGCAGGGATACCATGTAGGGATTTGAGCAGCAAGATATCTGCTCACATTACACTTAAACTTCCGCATGTCAATCCAGTTAGGGAAGCAGGAACCCGGAAGGGAATTCCAGAGTCTAGGAGATCTGATGAAGAAACTGTTAAAGTAGAAGGCTTTCTTACATCTAGGGATCTCCACTGTGTAGGGGTGGGACTTTGCTGCTTGTTAGGGCTATCGGGATTGTTTACGTCGTGGGGGTACAAGGGCTTGTAGTTCGTCAAAGCATCCACCACTAAAATACTTGTAAAATAGGCAGAGGGATGCAACAGAGGGTGAAGCTTAGATGACAGTTCAGGACTTATCAGATTGCCGACTCTCTTTTGAACCTTGTCCAGGAGTGAGAGGCCATTAGCATATGCACCAGCCCAAATGTGAGATCAATACCCCAATGGACGAATAGTGACCTATAGAATAGGGGTACAGGATACTTTCAGATGTAAGTAACTTTCTAACACGGTAGAGAGAGCCCACTTTCTTCGCAGCAGCCTTGGCAATGCTCTCGATGTATCTGTTCCAAATTATATTCCCTGTGATCGTTAAGCCGGGGAGTTTGAAAAAAAATACTTTCAGGTAAGCCATAGTTATTGGTGGTTGAGAAGGTTTCTTGTAATTATTGAAGGAAACAAGCTTAGTCTTGGCAGTATTAAATGTGACCATCTATTTTTGTCCCTATTCAACTACAGATTGGAGGTCTTCCTCTAGTGTTTCTGTCATTGCCTTAGGTATGTGTTATTTCGTTTTCCCTTCTTGCCTGTTATACAGCGTGGTGTCATCAGAAAATATACTCATACTGTCCTTATCTATGATTTTTTTTTTTTATTTGGACGATCAAATCTGGTGTTTTGACTTCCTTACTCCTCCCACACCTTTCATCATTTTTCACAGACTCATTCCTTTGCCACTCAAAAACTGATGCTAGGTTCATGCAAAATGGTTCAAAAGCAGTCTGAAGCATTCCATACATTTCGGTCGTAGTTTTTCTAAGTTTAAAACAGAATTGTATTGCATATCTATCTTCTAAACTCACGTCCAAATTGATTTTTTTAATTCACCACCTGTGACAATCAGGCTTTAGTAGGATGTATTCCAATTACCAATGTAGCTGTTCATTTGATATTGAAATCATGAAAATTGGTCAGTCATCTCATAAGATGTATAGCAATAACATACTGAATTGGCAAGAGTCTACGACAATTTTAAATGCCTGTACAAAAATGTATGGAAATTTATTGAAGGCACCTCCTATCTCCTCACTGATCTTCCAATGGGTGTATTCACATATTTTGTTGTGGTGAACACATTACCGGTTACATACAGTTTATATACAGGCACAAATGCAATCTTTAAATCTCTATTATTATATATAAGGAAATGTGTCCATGTGTGTGTGTGTGTGTGTGTGTGTGTGTGTGTGTGTGTGTGTGTGTGTGTGTGCGTGTGTGGGTGTGTGTGTGTGCGTTCTTTCCCTATGGACTCCTAAACGGATTTTTTTTAATTTCATGCAAATGCACTTTATGTATCTGTCAGTGTTCTAAAGTAGGTTTTATATCGGAATGTCTTCGATAAGTATCGAATCAATAAAATCTGGTGAAAGAAGGAACGTGTGATTTTGACTAAAGTTAACGCAATATAATGTATAGTATCGCAAATGTATTTTTACTGCACAAACAGAAAGGCTTGACATATAAAATCAACAGTAACTTATTAGATATGACAGGGGCACGTTTGAAATAAATGTTTATACTTAAAGCGCAATTGAACCATGATACTTGACTTTTTCATTTTAAACTTTAATTTAAGCCATTATATATAAAAATAATTTTATAAAATCAACAGTAGATTCTCTACAGTTCAATGTAGACTGCAATGTATTATGGACTAAATCATTGCGGTGAACATTCTTTTCGTTTAGCTATGCAAATTGCATATTTAATCTAGCTAACATACTCGATAGATCGTTACCGTAGAGCCCCAAGCTGTTGCACGTCTGCCAATAGGATTTGGCATCCAGACATAAAGTTTTTCGCGTGTATGTACAACTGTTGTATTGTTACCATAAAAGGGGTACTGTGTGTGTGTGATCGTCTAAATGTTGCTGTCTATTTGTAATATATTCATATCTAATTGTTCATATGCTTTTGTGTGTGTGTGTGTGTGTCGTACATGTATTTAGAACATACCTTCTTCGTGCGTCGTTGATCTTATCTACCTGGAATTCATCTCGTTCTCCAAGACGATGAATGATTTTACAGTTTTTTTTATTCATCTTCGATGTCGATCGCAGAAGAATGGAAAGTGAATGTCTTTGCTTGAATATGTCTTATTTTCATACGCCAGTGAAGGGGAGGGACGACTTGTTAATCCGTCTGTTCTTCTCTACGTCCAAACCCAAACCCACTGACTCCAGCTAACCTGATCACGTAACTCATACGCAGATCCGATCAGCTGACCCTCACTTCCGGTAAAACGTGTCTACAATATGATTTAACATATTTCTTTCTTATTTTCGATCTATTTCCTAACACAACTGTAACACTAAAGAGAGGCCACATCAGACCTGTAGGGTTGATGTGACGTTTCTGTTGGTTAAAAGTAAGTTTTTGTTCCCGGACGATGATCGGGTTGAAGGAATAAAAATTATTATTAATTTTTTTTTTTGTGAATAAATTCTGAGCTAAGTCTGTTGCTGAAATGGCGGCGGCAAGAGTGCCTTTGTGGCGAGAGGTTAAATCACATTCTAGACTTCAAAAGCGAAAAAGAATGCATAAAATATTTTAGCCAAAATACACAGGCGTTTGATCTCCAAGGGCCGAAATCATAGTGGTACAGTAGCCGGAGGGGTGGGGATTTCACACCCGCAATTGGCAAAACTATGAGCCAAGGTTGATCTGTGAGTTTTGACAAATTGAAAAAAAGTCGGGTTGTTTTTTATCTAAAAGAAACACACGCAGTGACTCGGCATTATGTTTAGAACAAAGAATAGGAAAAAAAAATGAATTGTCCGAAATTTCAAAACAATAAAATAACGTATCGAGAATTGTCATTTGGTGAATCAGGTCGAATGAAAATTGAAGTTAGGAAATATTTTTGCTCGGATGGGAAAATGTGTTGTCCGATACGTTCAAAGCGACAAATGCATTCTTGGTCTTTTGACGTAAACAAAATGTCTGATATAATAGAATGGCCGACAACCAGAACTTAATTCAAAGATAAACTAAAATTGCTTTGAATTATCAAAGCGAAAAGTGAGATCAATAGATAATTTTAAAACAAATAAAATCGCGTGATTTGCTTTAAGTCAAAGGAAAAAATAATTTTCCTGGATATGGGGAAATTCCATTAGTAAGCCAGGGAGGAGTTAATTAATACAACGTGTAAGTTGGGCGTTAATTAAGGGAGGAGTCAATCTAATTTTGGAAATGGACCAATGAAAAAAGGCCCCGTCGAATTATAATCAAGCAATTTGATTGGTCGATGACGAACATGGGTGTCGTCATCATTCCATAATTGTATTATAAAAGAAATGAAAAATCAGAGATTAAGTAGTAAGACAGTGAGAACAGTAAAAGAACAGAAGAAGAGAGAGCCCGGAATCAGAGTCTCGGCAGAATCACCTATCTCTCTCTCCCCCTCGCTTGTTGCCTGATAACTCAACGCTTATAACGTGTCGATCACTTAATGAGAATTACGCAAAGTCCGCGATACCGACCAGGTATTTCAACAACAGAAGCTCAGTTGTAGAACTAACTGCTTGCTTGAATTAATTGTCAACTATATGTATATGCTGTAAATACTTCTTTTATGAATTTCCGAAATATATATTATATTAACCAACCTCCGGAGTTTTGTTGCTGATGTGCGTTGATCCCTATATATGTACATTCTTTATTTGCCATTCGTAACACCGTATCCGTCAACGAACACCCAGGATAACTAGACGATCCACGGATAACAGGCCTTGAGGACCGAGCATCCGAGAAGAATCCCCAACGCCTTAATGAAGAAGTCACTGGGTGACGCGACGTACTAACGGTTGGCAGACCTGGTTGCCCAGTCGACATATCATAACTGTACCGACCAGGGTGCAGATCATAACTGGGCCGCGATCAGGGGTCAAGGGCGTGTAAGCACACGTTGCAAGGTCACACAACTACGGACATTTACTTCCACTTTGTGATTGTTTTTGTAAATACCAATGCGTGACTACTTATCAAAGTGCAAATGCCACTGGAGGATAAGGGTTAATTCGTTTGTCAGGTGAACGGCTGCATAACACTATTTAAGAATGGTAACAATTATTTCTTTTATTCAGTAGTGTAAGTTAATCGCTAATCGTCTGAAGCACCTCTACCGGGGAATACTGGCGAGGCCGCTCAAGCATTTTTGTAGGCCAGTATACGCTGATCATAGTGCACTTGTCTTTAACGTAACACCTGACCTTGTGACTGACCTCCTGAAAATACGTCATCAAACTTGATTTTATTAATTTTCGTACTCCTATAGTGTTCTTCATCTTTCGAGTGACAATCATTCAATTTCATCATCCCTTATTTACGAGTGGCATTGGCCTTTATAAGAACAGATGTATTTTTTTTTTTAAAGGTGGGGGGGACTTGTTATGTTTGGGTTTGAATTCATCTATTTTTCATCGTTTTATCGGTTCGCTTTAAATAGTCTGCTGATGTTTTTATGGTGTTTACATCTTCTTTCAGTCTGCGACGGTAAACGTCCGTTTGATTATGAAAGTTTATGCTTTTAAGGGTCAGCGAGGTCATTTTCAGGGTCATCAAGTGCGTTTATTTTTCTAGTTTTAAACCTTAAGTCCTTTTTTCTCTTCTTTTTTTCTATATTAGTATCGGTTATTAACCTAAACTAGAATGCCCGTCCCAAGACAAGTAAATTTATTTTTACTCCCGGGCAAAACAGTTTTAGGACACTTTTATGACCTCTTACAAAAATTAAAATCAAATATATTTTCTATAAACATTAGGTTTAGAAATCTTCCTCTTACTTCGATCAAATTCCATTCTTTTGGTTTTAGGGTACTTGTATACTTATTGTGTCATCCTAAAATAATAATGTTATTATTTTAAAAAAACATTCAAAACATGAGGAGGAGAAGATGTGTTGTAACTATTCTGCACTTTCACCTAACAATTTAATAAAAATAAAGATACCGTAAAACTTGAATTTAACTTTAAAATACTATTTAAAAAAAAATAGCTCAGTACAATAACTGCATAAGTGCCGATATTAGAAAATGTCTCAAATCTAAAACGTCTCTTTTTACTATGAAGTCACCACTTATCAAGGCCCAAAAGCCACTCAAGGATAAGAGTTAATGAATGTAACTTGGTACTGTAATAATCGTTAATGGTGTTAGTTGGGTCTCGAAAGATGCCTCCGTTCAGTCTCGAAAGACAAAGGGTACCACGTGTAGGGGCAGCTGCACATGTGGCAAGGGTTGCGCAATCTTCACCACACCTCTCCTGAATCGGAATTGTTCGAGTTCAGTGGCAAGGAGAAGTCCAGGACGACTGAAAACAATACTGAGATAAATGGAGAGCACATACAATACCTGGAAATCTCAAATGGTCACCCATCTGGTACTGGCCATGCTCATCATTGCTTAACTTCGGTGATCTGGCGGGAACCGGTGTGCCAAACGTGATTATGCCGTGTTCTATAAGTTGGGTACAATATGATTATTTAAGGGGACGGTTCAACAAGAATTTGTTTACATTAATATTGAAGGCTACCATACGCTAGTCGGTCGGAAAGGGGTCTAATGGAACTTTTCCACAGGAGGGTAGTTCTAGGAACGAAGCTGTAGGCACAGTGGGGTCAAACTGTCTTAAGAAGAAATCGAAATTCGTGGAATATTGGTTTCTTATGACTATGGATCAAATCTAATGCAGATCGATTTGAATTTTTAAATGGGAGGTTGTATCCATATTATGTTCCCTGAAGTCATTTAAAGCATTCCAAAGAAACTGAATTATTATTAGCTACTTACATAAAGCGTCTTCATTCCTTGACTCAAGCAATTTCCATAAAATAAACCTCGCTTGCAAAGTTTCGTGGTCAATTTATTTTACTAGAAAAGCAAAGGTATCAATATAAAAATTTTAAAAAACCTTGCTCATCTATGATTTTCCGACGACATCATTATGTGACGTGGCTGTTATATTTAAACAAAGGAAAGAAAGAAAAAAAGAAAACTCCGGATCGGCATTATTTTTCTTTTTTTAACAAAAGTCTTTACCATACGTTACCCTCCCGTTTCGACGCCCGGTGTACACTTTTCTTTTTCCTCCGACCGCACGCCAGCCATAGCCGGCCCATTCTCGTCGTCAACTTTGCACGTCCATTTTTTCCAACGCGCACTTTGCTTCTACCCGAGAACATGGTGTATTTTTCTCTCCCCCTCCTTTTTTGCTCGCGCACACTTCCTAATTTGCATATGCACGTTTTTGGGCTGCTGCTGCTGCTAATCTCTTCACAAGCCAGCAATGCCTCGCTACTGCTGGAATTTTTCCACGTGTGGACTATGTTACAATTATATAATAATAGAACAGATTTTACCAAATGATAACCATATGACTGTCTTAAAATGCTCATTGTTATGTTTTAAAAAAATTCTTCGATGAAAGACCGAGTCTCAATAAAAGATGAAGATGTCAAAGATAGTGAGAAGGGATGCTGCTATTATGCTTGCCATTCAAGCGGCGGATTCTGTTCGGATGGACAGTCTTTTCCAAAATAGAAAACATGCTGAAGAGTGGAAAGCCGATTGAACATATAACAAGAATTAATGAATACAGTTCCAAACTAACAAAGGAAATAAAGAAATAAAAATCCGGGTCGCCATTTTTTTCTTTATTAACAAAAGTCTTTATTACACGTTACTCTTTCGTCTCGGCATCACTCGAAAGGTCTCTTGATGACCCTGAAAATGACCTCGCTGACCCTTAAAAGCATAAACTTTCATAATCAAACGGACGTTTACCGTCGCAGACTGAAAGAAAATGTAAACACCATAAAATACTTCAGAACGTGCCGATAAAACGATAAAATATATATGAATTCAAACTCAAACATAGCAAGTCTCTTGCCACTTATGATGAAAGCTTTGTGAAGAACCAACCACACTTTTGGCGCAACTGTTAATCTTAGTCGGTGCAATGGCTGCCACAAGATAGAGCAGACAATAGACTTCCGGTTTTACTTCATAGTTTTCCTTCTCGATGCATGGCTTACGAAGAGTAAGAGTGTATCTCTCCCAGTGTGTATATATATATATATATATATATATATATATATATATATATATATATATATATGCAAAAGTCTAATATATATATATATATATATATATATATGTGTGTGTGTGTATGCAAAAGGCTAATCTATATGTGTGTGTTCGTGTGTGTGTGCATATGTAAAAGTCTAATATATATATAGTGTTTCTTTTTCAGATTAAATAGGTTTTTAACTCTTTTTAAACATGTTTACTTAACTATTTGCTCTTATATATATATATATATATATATATATATATATATATATATATATATTAGACATTAAGAGGAGATTATAGATAGATATATAAATACCCGTTCACACACACTTTTCACGATAAAGCTAGAATCCAGAATTAGATAGAATTGAGAAATTGCATCGACACGGACAACTAGAAACCCAAAGTGGGTTTCGATGTACTGCATCTCATCAGTGACGTGCTCCGACAGAGGCGCGAACCCAGGTCGTCGTACTCATGGAGTGTGCAATCCTGACACCTAACCATATGGGCCACGGCGCAATCTATTGGCTATGCCTCGATTTGTTTTTTTAATTCTTATATTTTTATCCAGTTCTACATTTTACGATGTGACAAGCAACGCGTCCTATACAACCAAGATAGTTACTGCTAGTATGCAGGCGGTAGATATCACATCTACAAACATGTGTTCGCGCCTATGTCGGGGCACGTCACTGATGAGATGCAGCACATCAAAACCCACTTTGGGTCTGGCGTTGTCCGTTGTCGATGCAATTGCTCGATTCTATCTAAATCTGGGTTCTAGCTTTATCGTGAAAAGTGTATGTGAATGGGTATATATATATATATATATATATATATATATATATATATATATATATATATATATGTGTGTGTGTGTGTGTGTGTGTGTGTGTGTGTGTGTGTGTGTGTGTGTGTGTGTGTGTGTGTGTGTTAGGGTAGGTCGATTTTCAACTTTTTGAGGAAAATATAAAATGTCGGAGCAGAGAAATTTGCGCACACATATGGAGAGTACAAATATAAAAAAATAGGTTTCTAACATCAGCCGTTAGATAATCATTTGACTTTAAAGATTTTGAGACACGGAAAAGTCCTTATCTTTTGAAGATTTATATGAAATTATTTAGTATTTTACAGTTTAATCATTATAAGTAGTGTGTTTATTTATGTAAATAAACTATATAATGACCGATATGCTAAAAATTCAAAAAAATATAATTGCTCCCCCCGAAATATTTTTCAAATGCCACATTTTATTTTATTGCATTATAATTGTAACAGATAACAAAAATAATCGATTCTTTTTTTACTGTTAATGAAAAAAAATGTTTTAATTCTGTTTGGAGAAAAGGGTTTTATTTAAACTAAAACCAATTGTTTACCTTCCTCTAAAAAATTGTCTATGCTTGTATAAAACACAAAATTGCCAAGTACGTAGTAAAGCTATTTTTTCTAACATACTGTTAAAATTCTCCCTATAATACCCCTGTCGAAGCGAAAAAATGGCCTCATTTCATGGCATAAAACTTTACCAATTGTATGTCTATACCTTGCTTCAAGTCTATAGACTGATTGTTAGGCTTCGGATGTTAATTTTATGGCCCTTTCGACACTTTGTGAATGTGCAGGCAAATCAGGTAACTCTGGCTTTCTGCCGCTCATCATTAATTTCTGAAGTTCATGAACTAATAATTCTTCAGTCAATGCTGGCTCTGATACTCCACTTTAAGAAAGGTTTATCAAATGTGACCAATGTAAAATTTATTGTTGAAAAAATTTTTTAACGCTTTTTCGCTGGTTCCACGCTCCTGAAAAAGTAAAGAGAAATCAAATTATTTTATTGACTTGAACAAATGAACACAACTTTTATTTATTTATTTTATCAAAATACTAATTTAAAATAGACGATTAAATCGACGTAAACAATTTGATCAGTTTTATATAAATAAATGTTTACTTACTTATATAGTTACAATTCTTTTTATAGCCTCTTCTCTCGTTTCTATTTCATCCCATTTTAACATTGAAAAACTAAATATTTTACGGAAAAATGGCAAAAACATTAAGTCGAAGATTTCTTAAAGCAATTTCCTGAATCTCTGGAGACTATCATTTGGCAGGTCACACGAATAAGATGAAATGTCAAATAATTTGTCAAGAACATTTTTGGCAAATGTGATAAAATGACTTAAATACAGAAAAGTTTAGACGAAGTCGTAAGTAACCCCTCTTAGTCTCTTTTCGAAAAAGAAAGTGAAACAACTGTAAACCAGACATTTGTGGTAATGTTTTTT